>NC_064878.1:59436048-59486048 GCF_943734665.1 Anopheles aquasalis | reverse complement strand
GGGCGAGCAGAGGAGCGAGGCAGGGTGCTACTAGGCAGGATGTAACGGTTGACAATGCTAGTCACCTAGCCAGCCAGCCTTTTGTGCCATTTGTTTCAATTACAGTCCGACTACCGGAACCGACCGACCGGTGGAATGGCCTGGCCTGGGGCTTACCAGTTGCCAGATCCAAACCCAAACGAACGAAGTGGCGTACGGGGTAAGAGATTTTTGGGTAGATGGTAAGCGGCACCGACATTTTCACACCGAATCCTGCGCACGGCGAGTTCCGTTTTTGGGGGAGAGATAAACTTGTCCGGCGATCGGGAGCTTGCGTTCGCGCAACGAAAAAGGGGTTCATATTTTCACCCGGCACGGCATGATCTGGATGAAATCGGTGCAGAGCTTTAATGCTTGCACACGGTCTCTGCTGCTGGCGTGATGGTGTTTGTTTGCATATTTTATTCACCCAGCTGATTTCGGGATTGGTAGCGATAGCTCTCTGCCAAACACTTAAACATGTCGCAATAAAGCGATGAGCGGAATCGGTTAGGCCCTTTAGGCGTTCATTTCGGTGTTTTGCGCACCTCATTAATACATTATTGGTTATTTAAATAATTGTTTCATATCGATTCGTTTTGGAAACCGGTCATAGATAGTGAATGCCGGTCATAGATGGAAATGGTTTGACAGTTATAGATACTCTTATTTTAATGAGCAGCGGATGGCTTTAAATTTAAACATACACATACGATACATTTATGGATCAAGCATGTTGTTATCAGCGGAGCTTGCTGAACACTCCGTAGAGTGCGATTTCTTTCCGGAGAATGTTTTAAGAAGCGTATCGTTATAATAGCAATTTATTCTAACTTCTACGCGCTGCTAAAACATTTGTCCTCTTGCCCTCTTGAAATCGCACTGACTCAATTTCCGTTGGCAACGTAATTTTACGAAACGTTTACGCGCCAACCTCTACGCCGGTCGTTAACCTCCTGTGGTGTTTACACTCGACTTCTCCACTCAACCGATTCTAAACCAGCTTAGATCCTATCTAATCTAGATCCTATCAATCTGCGCGATCGATCGAGGATCTGCTCGATCGATCTGCTCGATCGCTCTGCAGCTGCAGTTGGCAGCGATGGAGGGTACCCTCTGTTTATCAACAACACATGTGTTAAATGTATTTATTCAATTGAATTTGAAGGTCATGAATTTTTCACTTTTACATGTGAATACAATATACGTTTGGCTAGCTCTAACCTTCAATGGACCAGTATGTGAAACTGTTTATGCAGCTTATGCAAAAGATGTTTCGTTATGAGGAAAGCTTCTTGATTGTCTTCATTAATTTAAAACAGCTTCATTTTATTGCCTTCTTGTTGAGTGATGTCGAGTTTGAGATCGTTGCTATGATTCCATCTGCATGTCATGTTTAGCTTCATTAGAAGATATCATTTCTAAAAAGCTTTCCTTTCCCAATTTCAATTCTTTTGAACTGTGCCACCCGTCTCCTCAAAAGAAGCAACAATTGTACGGTCGATGGTATTTGTCTGACAGCAGAAAGACCAAGCCATCCCGAAAAAAGAACACTTGCTCTCTTATTCTACTCCACCAAAAAACCACATCTGCTGTCTGCAATGACCACAATGCAAAGCGCACAGCGGTACTTTACGCGTATCGATCGCTCGGTCGGAGTCTGCATTGTTGTTGCCACCGAAGTCCGGGCCTACGCCTACCAGGACCCCCGGTTTGGAAATAAATAACCACAGGGAGTCGGTGACCGGTTTCTGCCCTGGGCCTGGCCTGTTGTTGGTCGTTTGGTTTGGTCGCCCCGCAAGTCGATCAGGGCGTATGCTAACGGAACTGGAAGGGAATCGGGGACCCAGAGGAATCCCAGAGAAGATTGTGCTCCACTTCCGGGGCCAGGGACGAAGGCAAAGGTTCATCGAACCAGAATGTGTGAGAGAGAGAGAGAGGCTCGGCCTCGGATGTGAACGAACCATTGCAGGGCAATCATCTTGCTGCTTGTGCCCGATGGGTGGTCTCTCGGGATCGCCTTTTCTCGGCCGTTTTCCGGTTTCACTCGGGCCTTTTGTGGTCATCCAAGGGACCTATAGCGGTGGAGAAAGGTGTTCGAAGGTGCATGAGGTACGCCCGGCACGCAAACCGGGGTGCCGGATGCTCTTGCTGGCCCTGGTGGTGGTGATGGTGGTGGCGACGATGCTGGTAAGAATATTAATATGTATTCTATTGGCCGAAGCTAGTCGTTGCTGGCAAACACTGGCATCCCACCGCTCCGATCCCGATTCATGTTGCGTTTGTTTTCGTTGCTCATTAAGTTGTTACCCAGAGCCGTGTGGTGGGAAAGGGGGGGAGTGACTCTGGTCTGGTCTGGAAGCATAATTCTCTGTTGCTGCTGCTGCTGGCCGATTCCTTCCGCCTGCTGTGATGGAGCTTTGATGCTGTGGTTGGTAGGCTGGCTCACTGGCGGCCTGCTGGGATGCTTGCTTGGAACACGGAATGGAAAGCACTTTATCGCAACGAGCGGCTCCCCCGTTGCCCGGAACCCACTTCAAGGACTGCTCTACACGCACCGATCGCTGCAATTACCGAAAAGGAACAACGGTAAAATGGCTGCCAGAGATCCGTCGGCCGACTGTGACGTACTGCTTTCCCGGGGAAGTAATTTTTATGTTGGCTTCCACTTCGGGCTTCCCTCTCTCTCTCTCCCATTCTATTTCTTTGCTCATTCCATTCCATTCATGTTCGATGGAAAATGGTGCGGGGGAAATAGCAGAACTGAGCCCAGGAATGGTTGAGCTGCTGAGGATTTCCGAAGACCGAAGAACGGTCGTGATTGTGAAAGCGTTTGGAATTGTTTTGTAAAACCCCGGGCCGGAAGCTCCGGATCCTACGGTCCGGTCCGGTGATCACCGTACTCAACCAGACCGTAGATTCGCTGTATGCTAGGGTGTATGCCATTTTCCGTTTCACCGACAAAAGTGCTACCAGGGTGTAGCTGGCTTCGACATGATGTACCAGACATGGTAGGGAATATTTTATATTTTTATTCACTCTCTTTCTCTCTCTCCTGCTGGCCAGGATGCTGTGGAACGTAAGCTCTGCTTCCACTCGTGCGGACGTTTGGACGTTTTTCCTGAGAGCTGCCGAGACGAGCGTCACCAGGGCTGATGGTGGACGCATTTGATTTATGGTTTCTGTCGAGAAAGGAAGGAAGGAACCGCGGCATATCCCGCATCCCCCTCGCGGCACTGGGTTCCTGGTGAAGCGTAGCATTTGGTTAAAAGGGCGGAAAAGAACTTTGGCATTAGTGGTGTGGAGTTGTCAACATTTTCGGGTCCGCACCACCACCACCACCCATCGCCACAATGATATGGGTTGTGACGGGACATGGCAGTTCGCATTTCCGATTCCATTGGCACGCGGCATCATTTGAGTAATAGATATCGACTGCCCGGCCGGTCTCTCCGGCTCTTCTCCACCTGTCGATGAACCACCCTCGGCGTGATGTGACGTCCTGTCACTGGTGGAAGCATGTGGGACCCAGGTTTGGTTTGACAGGGGCAGCCTTAAATATGCTTCGAATGTGTGTCACGTTATCGCGTGCGTGATGTGGTTTCCGGGAGTCTATATTTGGTCTTTCTTCTTCTTTTTTTTTGGGTCTCTTGCTTTGCTTTGCGTTGTACGTTCCTTTACAGCGAGTGGTCTTGTGGAATTTAGAGGAATTGAAGTGGTTTTTTCTCTGGTATCTGTTGTTCGAAGGCGATGCAATGTATCGCATGCTAATGCATTGGTTTACATATGTTGGATTGTGGAGTTGGATTGGTTTGGAGCAATCAATATAAATAAACTTTTGATCGAAAGAATCGGGATTTCACGATAACTGTGCAAACTCAAACATGTTCAATTTGTACCTCTGATATTCAAACAAGTATCAAGCAACATAAAAAGTGAACCAGAAGAACATGCTGTTGTCTGCAAATCTTCTTTAAAAAGTTTTTCGTTCGGCATTCATCTTAGTATAACGAACAGTCATTCACAGAACAAGTGTTCAACAGCTGTTGTACAAGCACCACAAACCAGAGGACAACCAGCATTGTTTTATTTTTATAAATGCTTTCCGTCTACTCTTCTAACGCCAGCCTCTGCAAGGCACGTATGTGGTTGTCCTGCCTGTGTAAGCCTTTCTCACCGGCTACTCTCCTATTCCAGCCATTCTAGCAAACGGACGAACAAAAGGATGGCTCTCTGCTGTTCTGGTCTTTGTGTCGCGAAGGAAAACAAAACCAAAACCTCCCCTTAACAAGCCCGGCCTGTGTGTTTCTTTACTATTCCAACCCATTCTGTGAAATATTCTATTCGTCATCCCAGGAGGTTTTTTTTGCATATTCGTGACAGTGTAGAGCCAACCCCGCCTGGAATGACGCAGCAGCTTTGCATTCCGCTGCCGGGAATGGTCTCAAAAAACCTGGCGTCTCCATCGAAGAAGCGAAGTGGTTCTTACCTGCCCGGCCACGGCAGATCTGTAAACGGGCAAATCGATGCGACGGTGGATTTATTGTGTCTCTGGCTGACGAAGATCCGTGCTGTGCCATACCGGGGTTTGGCCGGATAATCCGGGGCATAGATCGTAGAATGTCAGCAACGGGCATCGGTTTCAGTGCAATGCTGGGCAGCATCGCCTGGGCTAATCCTTTACAACGACGACAAGCGACTCGGTTCCGTTCCGCTTATCACCATGTGCATGCAGCGTGACGTCGTGCGTACGTTGTCTATTATCTATCTCTTCGCGATTCCTGAAGTGGATGTCGACCGGTGCAGACCTCAGAATAAGCTCGAGACGGAAGCTCACCATATTATGGAGTCCATCCCCCCCCCCCCCCCCCATCGTTTGTTCGTTCGTTTGCCTAGCAAAATGGCAATAACAGTATGGTCACTCTAGTGCGATAGAGAGAGAGAGAGAGAGATAGCTAAAGGATAGATGTAAATAACGGGAACATGTTTGAGTTGTGAAACCGGTCGAATCGGATCGGAAGTGATTGTGTGAGCAAGGTAAACGGTTTCAAGGTATTACAAGTTTTCACGAGCAGCAGCAGCCTCCCTGATGGGGATGTTAGTACAGAGGACTGTTTGACTTTAAGATTCCAGCTACTCTTACGGATTTTTAATATGGAAAGGCTTCTAAACGGTAAGCTTGAGATTTCTCAAGCTCATCGATCGTATCCTGCAGTGTAGTCCATCGGCCTTCCTCTCGTTTGGGTTTCTGTAGCTCGTTTGCATGGTTTTGTTCGCATGGCAAAGCATCATCATCCATATGCGGCACTGTACCATGTACGGAGAAGCTTCGCAGCTGAAAGTATAATTGAACAACAATATATTGAGCAAACAGTCTCGTCGTTCACGTCCTCACGCAAGCTCTCGGTGCGTGAAGCTGATCGAACGGGAATCGGCCAACCAGCCCTTCTCCAAATGTCTTTATTCTTCTTCCACGATCCATCCGTACGACGCCGTTGGTTGAATTCGCAGGCGGTAGAAAGAAAAGGGGGAAATGGCATGGTACCAACTTTCCGCTGCTTTCCGTCACGCTGCATGCTGCCTGTGAATCGTTGTAGGGTTGGTTTATTTTTAGTTAATTTACGAGAAGCACATCACGGTGCTAGTTTATGGGTTGGGCCCTCCGTTCGGGATCCGAGTGTTTGCCGAAGTGAGCTATTCGGCGTTTCACCGCGGACCGGCAATTCACTGGAGGTTACCGGTCGGTGGTACGGGAATGATTGACGAAACGGAGCGACTGAATGAAATGAATGAAGTCGGCTAAGACGAGTAAACAGCATAATATAATCTAGAAGGAGCATTGGTGAGGAGCTGCAAAGGATCATATTGGTTTAGAATTCGATAGTCGCATTAATAGAGGAAGGATAGGTAAATGTGAGAATAGTAAATCAGCTTCAAAAAGTAATGGATAATGGTTCGCTTGGTTGTGTTTGAATTGAACAACGGACTCTTAGTTTGACCATTCGTCTCTGCACTGCACTGCATTAATTACTTACACGAATCGATACATTGTGTTTACGGTTTGTCATGAACATCACGACGGAGTTAATCCGAAAGCCACATATTTGTTGTGTCTGATGCACTTCCACTAATCACAAGTACACGCTGCACGTTGTTTATGCTGATGTTTGCTTCCACCAACCATCAAATACAACCCTGGACCGTGTGTTCATCACGAATGTGTTCATCCTTCGGCCGGTTAATAAAATGTGAAACCATGAACTGAACAGCAAACCGTGCACTGATGGCCAGCATAAACGTGAACGAGAGAGCGAGCGAACGAGCGAGAGCCTAGCTACCGAAAGCACCGCTCGTGTCTGACTCGGGGCATCGCTTTGTTAAAAGAGAATTCCAACTCCTGCGTAGCCGTCAGTTACCAGCTGGAGCTCGTGGCGCGTTGATTTCATAGGGCGCATTCCCCGGACAGCCGGTCGGCAGGCGGCGTGTTTTCCACTGTTTTGCTGTGAGTTGTCCGTTTGTTGTTGTTGTTGTTGTTGTTGGCGTCGCCTCGCCACGGCAATCGGTTGCCAGTGACTTGTCGCTTTCTTTCGCCTTTTGCCCGGGAACGGTGTACATCGTGGCGCGAATCAAATCGTCAGGTAGAGCTGCAGTTTGCAATTGGATCTCACTGGTTTCCATCCTGGTTGGAGCTTTTTGGAGCTGCAGTGCCCGAAAGCAGAGAGTCACTGAAGTGTTGTGTGTTTCTGTGTGCAAGGTGTGCACACAATGAATTGGCGCGAATAGTGTGTCTGGTGTGCTAGGTGTGGTTGGTGCTGTCAGCGTAGAAACAACACGCATTGTGAAAGTAGGGAAAAAAAATGCAAGTCCTCGAAATGAAGAGAAGTAATTAGATTGCCATTGTGCTCCGGTACGGACCGCAGACAAGCCACGGGAAAACCGATCTCGGTCTGAAGAGATGATGATGACGATGTTGAGTGCAACCGAGTCTTGTAGTGAAGGCTTTTTTTTTTGGGTGCCAGACGGACAGACGATAATTGAGAATGCGACAAGTGAACCCGATACGAACCCGATGGAGGCGCCCGGTGATGGAGGCGCCTAGTAGCTGGTGTTTTTTTTTCTCTCGTCATGCTCTTTCCTCCGTTCGTCAACCACTGCACGGCAGACACAGGAGTGCCACGGCTCCGCTCCTGTGTTATGCTAATTTCTGTGTGAAGCGCTCGCTGCGCGCCCAGAGCGAGTGCACGTGGAACGCAAAACGCAGTGCGAACGAGTGCGAACCAGAGAACGGAATGCTAATTAAGCATGGCCGGAAACGACCGTGACGATGACACCAGGAAGTGGCATGGCCAGTGGGGTCGCAGCATGGTGCTACCGATATTGGCGCAGGCGAAAAGTGAAAGCAGAACAAAAAGCATCGAGGCAGAAGCGAGGCCAGTCGGTGGTGAACGCGAATTCCGGCAAACGAACGCCGACACTAAATAAATTTACTAATTAACGTTTGACGCTTTGTGTGCTCGGTGTTTGTGTGCTATATGTGCGGGCGTGTATGTGTGTGTTCGGCCACGTACGCACCGGGACTTTTGGCGCTCGGTGAAACTCCGTTATCAAGATGCTCGTCTCCGCTCCTATCACTCCACATTCTGCCAGCCTCTCGCTGCCAGCTGTCGTCATTAATCCACATAAATTTTGATTACGTTACCTACCATTCCCCTTTCCCCGTCCCCTGATACAACCAACCATCCCGTAAGCACGACGTACTAGAGATACACTCGCGCGAACCACACGGAAAATGCTGCGCGCCATGATTATGTTTCCTGTGCTGCCTGGGCCGCTTCCGAGTGTGTTTCGCACCGCGCTTGTGTGTCTGTGCGTTCCGTGTGTCCGTTTCCGGTCGATCCGTTACCTCTCTCACTCTCTCTGGGCGGGGGTTCGGTTGGTTGGTTTTTGATTGGATATCTTCTCCGCTGCGTTGCGGATCGGTGTCCGGTGTGAAGGATATGAAACCACCTCCCGGGGACCTCCCATCCTCCCATCTTCCTCGAACCATCACCTTCCTTCACGAACAAACCACTTTCACCGAGTGTTCGAGTGTTAACGCGGCGAGCTGTGCGCCAAAAACCGGTGGCCAAAGCAAATAATGGCGCCCGGATGCGAGGGAAACGAGATGCGAGATGCGAAAGCGACCATAACCAACCGTTGGCCTGCCAGCCTGTCTGCCTGTGTGCCCGTGTGTCCGTGTGCGGGCCGGGAAGTGAAATAGATGCGGCACAAGGAACCATTTCCGGCGTAACGACGGTGTGCGATCCGGCGTTTGGTCGCGCTAAGCAATGGGGTAAACAAAAGCGAAAGACGCACCGCGCTTGGCATCGGCCAGTGCTGGTGCTCCGGCATCCTGTTGTTGTTGGTGGTGGTGGTGGTGGTAATCTCATAAAAATGTAATGGCGGGAAAATGAAATTTACACGCTCGTAGCGGCGGTGCTGACCAGAAACAGGAATGGGAACGGGAACGGGAACGGGACCGGGAACAGAAGTGGAACTCGCAACGATACAAAGGTAGCACCGGCAACGGCTTCGGCTGTTGACCGTCCAAGTCCTGATCCGGTGTATGTGTGCTTCAATAGCAGGGCGAGACGAAACTCTCCATCACAGAAATACACATACACGCGCTCTCTCTCTCTCTCTTTGTCGTAATCGATTCGGATTAAGCTCCCTTCCGAAAAAAACATAAACCCAGCGGGCCTTGCGTGGCGCACGATGATTAATGCTTGCTCCGATCCTCGTGACATGTCTTCATTTCATTTTCACGTTCCCAGCCCCGGCCCCTTGCTAATGCTCGCGTTCGCTTTCGTGTGTTGTTGTTTTTTGCGCTTTCAGTCTCCTAGTTCCTTCCTCGCCAGCCCTCTCACGTGTTTGCTCACTCGTCTGTGACTAGTTTGCATGCGCAGATGAATGGAGTGTGATTTCTACTCAACACCAGGTCCCACCAGGGAGTCAACCGTTCGCTAGGGAGGCAGGTGTGTCGTCTGTGTGTCGAGAGTGTAGTGGTGTATGTGAGAAAAGGTGGTGCGAGTGCGAGTGCGATCGAAAAGAAGGAGCAAAAGTCTCGTGACGTTCCCAGCGACAGCCCAGCGACTCGATCATGTGTGGCCCGGTTACCGTGTGCGTTACTGGTGTATCCGGTGTGCTCCGGTGCTGCTAGTGTTCCCAAGAGAGTGTGAGAGAGAGAGAGAGCGAGTGATCATTATAGCTGACCTGCAGCGACGTCCCGGGAGAAAGGGATAAGGAGGATATCTGTGGCATCCCATCGTTTCGCGGGACCGGCTGCCGACTAAACAAGCGATCGATCGAGCCTTTCGCGTACCAAGTAAGTTGTTTTACTCCCTGGCACACACAGATACATTTGTTTCTTTTGTGTTTTTTATGCTTCTCCATTTTCGGGGGAGCTGGTTAAATATTAAAGTCGCACAATCCTCCGCGAATGCGTCGCGGCGTAGATGGTGTAGATTAAATTTGGCGAGCGGAAATTTGTATCAACCGTTGTTTTCTTTGTTGTCCTGGTTGTCGAGGTTGTTTCTGGCCCGCCAGACCGAGACTGGGGTTCCCGGGGCCCACAAGATAAATGATACCCGATTTACCTTTACGCTTATCATCGTCGGAATCTAATGACAGGATTCATTCATTCTGTTCGTGCTCCTCGGCCCCAAAAACATCCGCCAAACAACCAACAGTCTCGGCTCGGTTTCGTTCGGTCCCCGGTTCGTCGGCTCGGTCGGAAAATGTTGGAATAAATAAACAAAGAGGAATCCGGCGATGGAAAATATTCAAACTTTTAGCCAGCCAGCCAGCCATCCAGCCGTTCGCAATTTTGGAGCTAAAGGTTTTTAGGGGTGGCCGGGGTAGCAGGGAACGAGAGGAAGGAGGGGGGAATATATTTTATGACAGTTTTGGTGCAGTTTTACCGCGGATGGTCCTTGGCGATGGCGCTGGCAAGATGGTTGGGTTGAAAGGGCTGCAGCCAGTTTCGTGAAAATCCTAGAACCTAGATACGAGAATCCCCGGGGGCGATGGTGGCCAGCGATCGATTAGACACCGTGAATAGGTGAGTGAGACGCTACGAACGGTGAAAGATTTAGCCAAGAACCGACAGGGAATTCAAATTATCGCGACCAGTCCACACGAGCGACCAACCGAACGACCCCACGTGGCCGTTGGATTGCGATTATAATCGAAATTAAAGCCACCCACCCATCGGGGGGTTTAGTGTCAGGAGTCAGCAGAGGCGAAGGAGGTTTCAGGCGGTGGTCCAGAGGATGGCAGCTGGAAAACTTCATTGCGAGAATGTTCGGACCACTTTTTATGACCGTTATGCCGTTTGACGGGAAGCGGAAGTTTCCTTCTCCTTTTTTTTAACGACTTGCCCTCGGTGGTGGTGAGCGGCAAGGGGGTTATCGGTCACGAGGCAGGGACCCAAGGGATCCTTTCCTTGTGGATTCCTTGTGGAGTTCCTCCTGCAAATGAGCCGTACACCGTCATAAAACGATGCGCGGCTTCAAAACCCTTCCTTCCCCCCGAAAAGGACGACGGACGAAAGCATTGGATGTGGCATGAGCAGATGAATTTCATTAAAATGCTAACCCCCTCACCTTCTTTCCCCTTTCGAGACAGACAGATGTCATGCATGCAGATGTGTGCGGTGGCTGCGATATGGCTGCAAAGTGGCTTTAAAAACGGTGAAAAACCACGGAAACGCCCGGGCCATTAATGTTCTGACTGTTAACTTTGTGGCGTCCATTTTGTGTCCGGATGGACATCGTGTGTACGATTGTGGTGTGTAATTGGGCTTGTGTGGGCTTGCTTGGGCGAGCAAACCAACGAGCGACACGATGGTGATGATGGTGACGTTTGCGTGACTGATTACCGGTGGTGGCTGACGGACAGGGCCGTCAGTCCTAGGCACGCGAGTCAGGTTGGCGTGATACAGCGTAGCGTTCCGATAGTTCCAGGGAACAATTTCGGGCAGAAGGCCAGAGCAGCGGGCCTATAATTATCATTGCGAGCCCACTTTTCCCCCTGAATCCTGGAATGGGAATCAATGTTGGGCGATATTTATCGTTTCATCGGAACGCAACCTCATTACTCTGTTTGCACGTTTAATTGACCACGGATTTGGTTTGGCATCGAATTTCCCGTTTCTTTTTATCGATATTTACCAATTACAGACTACGGGGTGCGAGAGTGAACCGATTACGCGTTTGATGTCCATCATAATGGCATCACCCTTTTCAGTGGCTTTTCGGTAATTAATGAGAATTCTGGGGGTCTGTAATTAATAACGGCGGGTGGCGTGATTGAATTCAAAAAGTTGTAAGTGCAAATGGGATTGTGGACTGATGTTTGAATAGCGCTTGGAATGGGGGCTACATTTAATGCTTTAAAAAGCTGTGTTGCAATATCGCGTCGAATGAATGAAGTCGTAATGGTTTGCCATAGACCACACTGTCATTATTTGTATTCGAATATTACTCTTCATGATGATGACGGTGCATTTTAGTGGAATGCAAATTGTTAGTTGATTTGAGATGGCTAGAAAAATATATTAGTCATTTGGAGAGTAGAGTTTAATTTGTTGAATGGATGTTGTGCATGTCAGAAACAATAGCAACGTTGTTTGGTATGTGATTCCGGGATCGTTATTACGTTCCTCGTTGAAAAGGAGTAAATTTTTACGTCTAAAAACTCACGACAAAAAATGCATTTATTATTAAAACTTACATCTCTTAATTAATAATTTTGATAACAGTTTCAGTTGTTAATGGTACATAATCCATTTATTCTATGGTTACTTTGGCAATTGTAATAGAACCTAACCACAGTTCTTGCCGCATTTTTCGCGCAAAAAAGTGCATTTCACACACTTTATAAAATAGATTTTGAAAATAAAGAATGCGATCTAACGTTAAGATTCGGTTTACAGTTTTAAAACGGGATATGATTACAGAGTCTACTCCGAATTTAGAATCGATATTTTACTGTACATTTCTAATCAAAAACCATTGCATAACGCCCCTGTACATCTGAGAGCTCCCTTCAGTGACAGAAAGGAAAGGAGCGATTTACCACAGCATAGTGATCGAATCAACTCATAAACCATATAGTTTGTTCGGAAAATCTAAAGTTATTCCGATGATTTCATGGAGTAAATGGAATGACTAGACTAGACTAGAATGGGTATCTATTTGAATTGCTAAATAAGCCAATTGTTCTGGCTTTTTCAGGTCAACTTCCTTTCGCTTCCGATGAATGCTTTCTGTGTGTTCTCCTGCGATAAGCTTCGCTATTACCATTAGGAAATTTGCATACGATGTTCATTCAACCAAGGGCTGGTCTCGTTATGATGCAACGAAAGACGCAATGGCGGATTTCATCACTCCTAAAAAGCGACAGTTCCTTTAATCGATCCCGAACTCCATTTACAGTCAGTTAACCGATTTATGGTTAATGCTTGTTCATTTATTTGTATCAACGATCCGAAGTATTTGTAGCACAATCTCGATAGCGAACCAATAATGCTTCAGCTCCAATTTGCTGCAAAATCTCTTCCCACGAAAGTGCGTACCATTTACAGTTCCTTCGTCAAATCAGATACTATCACATTGCGCATTTATCTAGACAGTACCAGGCAGTAGCGGAGCCGCTGGGCAGAAGCGGCCTACGTGAGACCGATTGAGACCCACACCCTGCGCCCTATCTGATCAACGAGCGTGTCAGTGCGGATGACGAGGGTTTTTGGCTCCCAAATCACCCACGGAAGCGATCCGCTCGCCGGTATGATTCAATTGGTTAAAAAGGAAAATTAAAAACCATCACGCCATCGCCACTTTGCACCCGCATCATTGCGATGCCCCACGAGTGAGTGAGGTTCCTGTGCGCGTAAGAAACTTCACTCCATCCTACCCCCATTGCCTCCCATTTCCGTTCCGTTAAATTGTTTCCCAAAAAGGGTTTTAATCATTCTCCGTCCTCCGGAGCAGCCGCTGGAGGATCCATGGCGGAACAGACCCTTGCCAATCGCAAGAGGACGAAGAGACACTCGGTCGGTACGTTCCGCGTACCGTTATTCGAGAGCCAGGCCCATCATGCAAGGCGACCAGACCACGTCCAAACGGCGGTAGGCGGATGCTACGTGACCGTGTAGCCGCCGCCGCGTCCGGCCGAGATTGTGTTGTGCGCCAATTTCTGCCATCAATAATTAATTGAAGCCAACCATCCCACGGGCGCGCACCCTGCCCAGATTCCTGGATGGACGAACCAGTGCCACAGTGGCCGTGGTTTTCCCTGAGACGTTCCTGGGAATGAGGACGACGTCTCGAGCGACGTCTCAAACTTCGTGGCTCCCTCATTAATGCGCCGGATGTTCGTCAAATATTTACAATCAACTCCCGGCTCGTCTTTGGCCAAAAGCGGCTTGGTCCTTGGCCAGCCTGGACTGATTGAGTTAGTGCCTGTCTGTGCCTGTGTCTGTCTCTCAGTGGCGTTAGATACCTCGCTGTGAGGGGTCGGGTTGTTTGCACTTGATGTGCGTAATCCGTTGCCGGAACACGGCCATCGTTGTCGTCGTCGTCGTCGGCGGCGCTATCTGTCCTTTTCAAGGGTGGGGTGGGCGAACTTAATAGAACATAACATCATCTTAACTTGACTCCATTTTCCGTTCTACCATCCCTGCACTCTCTGCACCCTCTTCTGAAAGGGTAGCGAACCCATAAATCATGTTTCCGGGAACGCGCGTCGCGTTCCTAAGCCCCAAAACCGGAACGAAAGAGAGAGCGAGAGAGGAAAAGTGAAGTGAAATTGTGCCCGCCGCGAAAAGCCCCCCGAACGATTCCGTTTTCTGTTCAGCCCCCCCCGGATGGCTCAAGCATAAATCTTGTTGCCTAAATCTGGTTGGAAATTGGATTGGTTTGTTCCGCGTTCCAGTGATTGTGTTTCAGCTAAACACTTTTCTCGCTAGGAAAAAAAAGGGTCCACGTTACTGCGGTGGAAAAGTTTTCATCAATCCGGTCACTAAACGATGCCCTGCTTCTTCTTAAAGGCTCCACAGCGGCTGTTGAGACCACAAGAGCCACCAGCGGCCGTGCCTGGTTATGTTCCGGTCAGTCTGGAGCGGCCATCCGGCCATAGCGGCCCTTCCAACAATCGTCCAATCCAATAAACCGATTCTCCGGTCGACCGTACCATTGGCCAAATCCGGGCATTTAGCCGGTAGCCCCACGAGAAGCCCACGAGAGGATACTCACTTGACTTATCCGCAACATTTCGTACGTGACCGAACGGCACACGGTGGCCACGGGCGGGCGCAAATCGCTCACTGGTGGCCCATTCCATCCGGATTTTTTTTTTCGCCCAAAGAAATAAAGCCGGAATGGCGGAATGGCTTTTAATAATCCACCGGTAATGGCTCCTCCTTCGGTCATCGTCATTGTGGTGTGGGGAGGGGAAAAAGTGGAAGCAAAAGAATCGCTCGTGATGGTTGGTTTCGCTTCCGCGACATCACGGTTTCGACGTCCCAAATAGTCCGCAAAAACCGCAGACCCCGCCGGCTTTGGTGAGCAGAAGAAGAGTGATTCGTCTGCTGCCGGTCGCTGCTGCTGGTCATCGTCATCGCCATCATCGTCGTTGGGCAAATTTAATGCTCTTTTGAGCTTCTTTCGGCCATCGCCGCCTCGAGAGGTCCCACAACGATTACCGTAAAAATCATAACCGTTAAGTCGAGTCGAGCCGCCGCCTTCGGAATGAGGGAAACAATGTCCTTGAATGGAGTTTAGAGGGAGAGGTCCAGAGAGCTGGCACTTGAAGGTGGCGGCGATGGCGACTTCATCCATCTTTAACGTATCAACTGGCCACGGGACGCCTTTTGGTGCGGCATACCGGTGCGGCAAACGCCGGGTTTGATGCTTTCTGTCGATCTTTTCGGTTGCTGCTTCGAGCTTTCCTGGCTTCTGGTCGCTTCGAGTCACCGTTCGTTACCTAGTGGTTCCGCTTGGTTTTATTTTTGTTTTAAGTTTTTTACCGCCACATAAAGCGCTGCAGCTAAAGGTAAAGGTAAAGGTCCGTTGGTCGGGTCTCCCTTGGACCTCACTAATTTACGAAGAGCTTCGGCTGAAGCTCGAGGACCCGCTGCTGCCACTGTGCGTAGTGGACTTCAATTTGATTCGCTCATTTGTTTAACGATTATTAATGCACTTTGCTCTAAGTAGCGTACCGGGAGTACCGGGAACCGGTGGGCAGCGGTGCTGTCAGCGGTTCGGCTATCAGTTCCGGCCAATGCGAAGCGATGCCGGATGGGTGTCCGGTTTTTGTTTTGAGTGGAGCAGGATGAGCTAAGCATTAAAAATATATATATATTTATACACGAAGTGCGCCACGGTGGGGCCCAGGGCGAGTAAAGGGAATTACTTTTATCACGGAGACCGGCAAAGCCGCTTAGCCACTTCTCCGTACTCCGACACGGATAGGTGACCCCCCGGGGGTAGGGTGGGGAAGGAATGCATTAATTATTCTCGGATAGCACCGCTCATGTCGCAGCGAAATGGGCTACTTTCCGGCTCTAAAGCTGTGGAAGGTTGGATTACGTTTTTTTTTCGATGATTTTGGGATCCGTTTCAGGGCTCATATTGCTGAGTTGGACAAAGGAGCAATTCAATAACACCGGTAACAGCAGTAACACTGCTGTTACATCCCAGATGAGGGTCACGAAATGGCGGGCAGGATTTTTAACGAATGAACAAAAACCAACAAAAAGGACACTTTTCACAAAAGAGCAACGGGAGTGGCGGCAGGAAATCTAGTTTTTCGAACAATAATTTCCAACGATTTCAACCAATCCGCCATGAACACATACGCTCCTTGGTCGGTGTTTGTTTGCGCCATAACGAAAAGCGGTGGTTGAGGTTCGGTTCCGTCCCGTAGCCAGCCAGTCCAAACGGTAAACGAGAATCGAATCGAAAGAGATCGAAGGAAATTATGAAATTGAATTTTCTTTTCCTTCCCCTCAGCGCGCTTTGGGGTTGCTTGTGTCCGTGTATGTATGAGTGCATGTGTGTGACTCGGTACTGGCTGCTTTTGTGCGATTCATGATTGCGAAGATCACGGGGACAAATGTTCGGTTCGAACGGAGAGCATCGAGGACGGGAGCCGAGTACCCGAGCTTATTGTTTAGTCGATTCCGATGTTAGAAACCGAATTTACTATTTCGGTATTGTGTTGTTCGGTCTGCTCGAAAGTAGTTTTATTCGTTTAGACCATCGACAACGCTCTGAGCATGACGAGTTTGTGCTTCGAGTGCCACAATAAGACCTGCCGAGCACCAACGATCGATCACTCTAGTGCCCTCTTGTTGTCTTATCTTGTGCGATGTTTAACGGGCCAAAAAGTAGCGTCTTGAACCCCCACTCTTATCCCTATCTCACCATCGATAAAGCGACCGTTGTAACAACGGTTTTTTGGCGTTTGGCCGAAATTACGACTCCCATCCCGTCGTCCCGTAGTTTAAAGTCGACAAAGTTTCGGCTCTTTGATGAAACAAAAAACCTCCCCCCGTCCGCTACACCCAAAAGGGCCAAGAGTTTCGGCAAATGATGCGGCGAAAGAAGTGTGAAATGACACTGCTAGAGAGAGCGAGAGGATGAAGAGCGAGGCGTCGACGACAGAGCGAGTTTCTGCGAAGAAAATCATTCCCCGAGACGGATCCTTGGGATACCGGGCGCTGCGTGTTTCGTATTTCTTTGTCTACCCAGAAGGGAAGATGGCTTCGGTGGCTCCTATTACGCGCCAGAGGCTGATACCAAACCATTGAAAAGAAGAGGGAATAGATGGCGCACTGGTTGCAAGCAGTTAAAGCGCAGTAACGGCTGTTTGCTCGTGCTTCAAAGAAATCAAACGCGGTACGCACACGAGGGCGGTGTTTGAATCAAATCCACTCAGATTTCACTTGGATTATGCGTTCATTTACTTGAGGGTTTCATGTTCAGCCGTCGCCCAAAAGCTACGTTTTTTTTGTTTCCATTCCTGTGAACCTTCCCATTATGGTTCATAAATCTATCAAAAAAGTGTAAATTTTAATGGCATGCCTTTAAGGCCATGTTCCACGCTGGCTTCCCTTTTTGGAAAACCCTGTTCCAGTACAACATTCCTGTGTGCAGATTGATGTACCGGTGCTGATGCGCCGCTATGCTGGTGCTCTTTGGCATTCAGGTGATCCACTTTGCCTTAATAATTATTATCATCGCCCTGGGCTGCTGCTACTTCTTCAAAGGGCAACAGAGCGCAATACGCCCGGATATTTGTTTGATGATCAGACGATGATGACGATGTAGAGGACCTCCACTCGCTTCCCCCGTTTCGTTTTGGGCTTGATTAAACAAGGTTTCTGAGAGCTGGCCCGGTCGTTGTGCTGTGTCTGTGGCGGTCATGATAAAACAAACCAAATTATGCTCATGCCTTTGATTTATCCCAACGAAAACACCGGCAACGCTAGGAGAGTGATTGCAGCGATGGATTGGGGCTCGATTGCGTTGGCGCGCGTCATCAACCTGGGTGACTAACGATGTTCCAGCGTGGAACGGTTCCGCGATGTACTCGGGAATGAAAATCGAGTACCAGCGACAGACATCCTATCGTATCGGTGCAAACGACACCCCGGCCCTGTCACGTGGAACAAATGGTTGTCAATAAATAAAAGCGAAGCTTCCTGTTGTATCGATTGTCGTTGTGCTACCGTTGTCGAGCTGGTTGAAAGTATGATAATGGCGATGGAAGGCCTGTAGATGGGCATGCTGTTTGACTTCGTTACCGGACTGTTACGTAGCGATGAAACGAGGCCGTTAGTTTGCAGTGGCATCGAGTGTCATTACGCTTACAATTAAGTGAATGAAACTCAGGACATCCAGTGCTCCATAAAAAGGAATTTCAAGCACAGGACACGATACGAAGAGGACACTCGTGGAAACAAATGAAAAGCGGAAAAAAGTTGCGAAACGAATCAAAGTCGCAAACCAACAAACTGAATTCGAAAGGATACACTCGCTGTTCACAACACTTCAGCTCAATTGTAATCCAATTTCGATGAAGGTTCATCATCGCGATCATCATCATCATTACGCTCAGCGTGTTCGATGATTTTCGCTTATCTCGTTCTACTGTGCGGTGATTAAAATGCAGATGAAACTGTGCTGACAAAAAAGGAAAGGGAAGAGCGCGAAAGAGTGGAACAAAAAAGAGGAGCAAAGGACGAGTCCTTCTCATTAGCATTCCGCTGCCGCCCGAGGGGTGGTGGTGGTGATGGCATGCAGGCTGAGGACTGTGCCTCGTAACTGGGACGTGAGGCCCCCTTTTTGGGATCGATAAATAATTTAAAATGCAAAAACAATCGCTCATCCACATCGATTCGATGGGCTTTCTCGTATCGATTACGATTACGAGAAAACCTTCGGACGGTAGGGGATTGCCGGCAGTGCCAGTAACCGATTGGAACAGTAACAACGCGGGAAAACGGCTTGGGAAGGCCTTTTTTGCTCTCTCAAAGGTTGGTAGCATGTTGTTGGCTCGATTCCCAGCCGATGGATTCCTCTTTCCATGCGCGATGATTAAATATGGCTTAGCTTTAACTTGTGTGGCTCCGAAGCAAAAAGAGGGAAGGAAAAATTGATTTCCCAACCAGGATAGACAGGGAGTGTCGAGACCGATGCCCTTGGATGCTGTCATTTGATTAATTCATCAGAAAGCTCCCATCCGAAAGTTAGATTTGAATTAGAAAGGAATAGGATAATTGAATTAGATCCCCGGCTAGATATGTCTTTTTTATGGAGAAGAAAATTTAGGAATTTTATTGGTTCTACTCTTTCAGATCTAGAACACAGCTCCACCGTGGGAACGATACATGAGTTGGCAATTTACTTTCCCACATAAATAATGTACAAGCTCTTCTCGGCGCTCTAAGATCTATTTCTACTACATCCCGAGGCCTTTAGCATGTGCTTGACAGAGGATTGAATGCATTCTGCCATTTCGAATCGGCTTGCGAGGAATCGATTGATCTCGCAGTGCAAAGGAGCGCAGAACGAACTGGAACGAACCGTTCTCCATTTTCGAACCGAAGGAAGAAGCAATCTTATCAAACATGAAAGCCAAGAGTGGGATGGATAGAGGGCCTGAGAGATGTGTTTGTGATCCCCGTTTTCCCGTGTGTCGGCGATTGCTATGATCCAGTGGCGCGAGCGCGCGGCAAGTTTATGCTTAAACCTGGTGCTGGTGTTTCGTTCGAAGCATAGCAACCCCTGCATAATGCAGTGCAATGCAATCCTGCTTGCGAAAACTAACGTTTATTGCCAACTGCAACGGTGCACGTGCGCGTGTATGAAAGAGAGAAGGTTCTTTTGGTGCAAGTGGCGCTCAAATTTCCTGGCCCAAGCTGAGAAGTGAAAAGTTCATTATGCAAATATAAACATCATCAACCTTCTGAGCGGCATCACGAAATGCAGGAAACATCCTGACCGGGGAAAAAAGGGGGCTGGCAAGGGGCCCAGCATGAGTGTTTTCTTTTTCACTTTTATGCACGCTGCACGAATACTTGCCCTCTGCTGCGACGGATGAGGAGTCGGAGGACGACTTTCGGAGGTAAGCATCTCGTTCGCTTGTCAGAACGCTTATCGCGGTGCTCAAGCGAGCCCGATACAGGCGTGGTACCGGGTTACCGGTGTTACCGTCACCCGGCACTGTAAGTAGTTTCGGCATCACAAGCATCCGAACCTCCTTAACCTGCCACCACCTGGCAGTACAAGGAGGATGATGAGATGATTTGATGGTGCTCGATGATGTGGGTTCGTAGGAACGGCTGCTGCTGCATCGCACATATGCTCCACTTATGCTGCAAGTTTCCACGAACATGGATCCGTTGGAGCACCGCGTCGGTTACGCCTGGCTAGTTTCCTTCGCGGATGTAGCGCGCTTCACGGATACATTTCGTGAGAGATACAGTGTGGAGGACACTACTTTCCCTAGAATGCACATTATGCATTAAAATTTCGTAACGACGGTAGGTGGTTTACATTTTTCATCAAAAGCCACGAAATATGGCACGAAACCGGGGAAAGGGCATCAATTTTCTCACGAAAGCTTTCACCCAAAAGTGATTGTATGCATTACTTTTTGCCAGTTTAATGGTGCTGGTGTTGTTGTTGCAAACAGCGATGAGGATAGTGCAGCACTTTGGTGATCTTTTTCGAGAGCTTTCAGGCTAGATGGTGGTGATGGGATCATGCTAACATGCATGCTGGAAGGTATAGAGACATATTACTCATGCGCTAAGTATTCCTGCATAACGTATTGTTGTAACCAAAGAAATGGATAAAAGGGGAAGTCCTGCAAAGTTTTCGACACAACAGTTAATGGTATGAAAGCTCATCCTTCCTAACCTCTTTATGAATCCATTCGAAAACATTCTTTTATGTTGACATTTTCGTCCGTCGTTCATAATTGATGATTAACGATACGAGATAGCATAAACTGATAGAAACTCCACACTTCCATTACTGCGAGCTATAAATTATGAACAGACAAGTCCATAAATTATCAAGCGATAAAAAATAAATGCTATAAACGCCGATGATCGATGCCACGTTCACTAGCCTTCCGTCCTTCGAAGTGAAAGGAAAACTTATTCTATCATTAGTTCCAATCTGCTGGCTACACCGCACCGCAACGTCCAACCAGCGCGAATGCTAATGCGCCCGTTCACTACTTTGCACCAGAACTGCAACCTAATCTTTGCCAGCTTCTGAGATTTATTCCCATCCAACATTTTCATTTCCAAAAGGGGGAAAAGCATTTTCCACGAGCATCACACACCATTTACCCGGAAAGAGATCATTCGTCTTGACGCGTTCCGGGTCTCGGGGAACGGAAACTTCCGTCACTTCGTGCAACTCCATGCAATCGGTGTGACTCGAAGTGAATAAATACATTACTTTCACGGCTCACAACGAGACGACGGCAGCGGGGAGCGCGAATCATCATACACCATGTAGTAAGACCTTCAACCCCCGGGAAAGGAACCGCAACCACGATACGGCAAGTGGGATGACACAATCCTTGCCCCCCAAAAAACCCATCAAACAGGGTGACATAATCGCTGTGACGCTGGTTGCGCTGGTTGGTGTCAGGGCTCGAGCAAACCCTCCCGATGCACTCGCTGAACACCGATCGTTTGCTTGTTCCTGCCGTTCCCACCGGTTTTTGTCAGCGACCACGACGACGACGATGATGATGATGATGATGCACTCAGCGTGACAAACTCTGCTGCTCAAATGCTGCTGTTGCAACTATTCGCGGTCTAAGGTGCACCAGCCCGCCAGCGCGAGCGGTTTCCAATTTATTTCCCCAGCAAAAAGCTCCCCCTTTCACGTTCGCATCCGCTTGAAGTGTCGGAGAACGATGAAAAACCCGTGGTAGGAGGGAAAGGGCGTGTGAAATGTTTCGATAAGAGTGAAAATGTTCCGTCACTTTATCATGTAAATTGAGAGGATTAGCATTTGCACGGGGGTGCTGCTGCTTCTTGGTATTACCTCCCCCCAAAAAACTCACCATCAACCGAATCTCCGAAACACCACGACGCATTTCGGTGAAATGTAGCGCATGTTTCGAGGGTTCTCGGCGGGAGTGGAAGTTACAAGAAGATGGTGGTGGTGGTGATCATTTCCGGTTGGACGCAAAGCATCGGCTGGCTGGTTGGCAGGCTGGCTCACAAACACACCCTCCCAAAGGGTGAAAAGCGACGCGGGGTATAGTTTCAACTTTGATGAATGTGCTGTTAAAGTCAGTGAAGCCGAGCCAAGGCCGAACCAACGATAGGATGAGAACGAAAGGCACGTGCCGTGACGAAGGAGGAAGGATCCCAGGATGATGCTGCCGGTAGTGGAGTGTTGGTGCTGGTTGTTGGTTGTTTTTGGCACTCTCGGACGGCCAATGTGGAGCCGAGCAAGCAAACATCAAACGGTAAACATTCGTCGACGGCGTCGTGCTCACGCACCGAAACCGATTGAAGTCGTTGTTTCGAGCGGATAAATTATGTTCTGCTGCCGGAGCCGGAGCAGCAAACCGCTCGGCGCTAGCGGCAACGATGTTGCCTGTTGGCTACGCGACCGAGATGATCTATCATCGGCTGCTTTCACGGATTGATTGGTGATAATTTAATGGATAGGTTGGGCGTTGGATGGAGCATTTTGGAAGCGTAATGAGGAGGTGGAGAAGCTGGTGCTGTGCGGTTGGGCGGTGCCAACTATCCTTTTATCATTACGGTGGATGTGGCTTACCGTCTTCATTACATCGGTACGGTGCTGAGCTGGTTAGTCGTTTTGGTCGTTGATTAATCCAATCGCACTTAATCATACCGTACACTGTCTGCGTCTGCGTGTGTGTGGGTGTGATGAGTGGTTTCGGTATTCTGTAAATGCTCTTCATATCTGTCATCATCCCTCGTCGCGCAGAAGCATCACATTACATAACGAGGAGGGGGCCAGGGGGAGTAATTTAATGCCGCCAGTTATAATGATAAATATCGGTGCATCGGGCGTTCGCTTCCATGTTTGCTGTCAGATAGATTTGTTCGTGAGGGGGGCGGGGGGGGGGGGGGGCGGGGGATCGGTGAAAGCATCTCATCACAGGATGCAAGGGAAAATCACGGCCTTTGGCATTTCCGTTCCATTAATCGCGTGAAGCGCACAGATCGCTATCGAATCTAGCTGGCATCATTCAAATGAGTTCGATGAGTTCGATGCAATGATTGCTCTCGGCTCGACTAGTGCGGTGCTCCGCAATGGTCCGAGGATATCCTCGCGGCATAATTGAGCGATGAAACATGGAACATTAATTCCGGAGGATCCCGCGGGGTCGCGCGATGCAACTGACCTGTTGACGTAGATAATTACCGAGCATTATGCAAAATTGTAGCCTGTGTAGACCCTGGGAACCCCCGGGGCTGGTTGATTGGATTTGCATTACGCCAATCGTCGCTTCCTTTAAAAGGCAAATGGAACCGATCTCTCCGATCCCTTCCGAGTGCCATCGCTAGCGAACTCCAGGAACTTTAATGTCGGGAGCAGAAGAGGCCAGCGATCTGTTGTCTCCCAGCGACCGAGAGCATTCCAAAGAATTTGATTGCATGAGCCCCGCCCTGGGATGTGGTTTCTGTTCGATTTCAAAGCAAAGTCCCGGCACAGCAGGCGACGCTTTGAAGGCTTTGGTAAACATTCGAACACTGCGGGTGCTTTTGACGGGTTTTTTATTCGCTTTCTCCGTAGCCAGCACCAAGCTATGGGTGACCGCGTTTCCCGGGAAACGGAAATACCTGGAACGTGGCTTTCGATGTTTAGTTGGGCACGCCACTGGGGCAATGACGAGGGACATTTGTGAGCTGGTGTTAAATGGAGCGCAGCCGACAGACAGGTGCTATACGGAGATCGAAGTATTCTTGTTCTATGCGACCAGAAATAGCAAACAAATAATAGTGAAATCTAAAATTGCAAACATTTACGCCACTGGCAATACTGAAGAGAGGTGGGGAGTGTTACGAAAACTGTTTCTCCATTTAATGTGCTGAATATGAATCCGTCACAGTGGTAGACACAATTTAATGTCATAACCGGAAACCGGATGGAACAGCACAAAAGGATAAATGAAAATCCTTTTCATAAACCTTCCACCAGCACTAAACATCGAGCTGCAGCAGCAGCAGGGCGCACCGTATTCATTTTCCTGTTCGACTCTAGTGCTCTATGCTGCCACAAAAGCAACCACAAAATGGTAGCGGTACGATTTGATTTCCATTTGCAGTGCATACAGGCAAATGGCTGCCTCCGAGGGGAATGAAGGTGCAAGAGTAAAGCTCCGCACTACATTGTTGGTGCTATGCTATGTTGCAACTATGCTGTAAATATGTCGCATCGTGGACCTCAAGTGGTCCGCGTGGTGGGTTTAATTGCAATATGAACCTACTTCACTTTTCGTTGGTAGGGAAACTGGGCGGTTTTTTGGAGGGGCAAAAAAAGCGCGAAAGCGACAGAAAAAAGCTGCCAAAGTGGTGGCGGTTGGTAGCGCATTGTGGAACAATTTTGAAACTGTACCATACTGCGAGGGGATTTGGGCTCGATGGTGCATCTTCATAGCATCGCTCATTAACCGCGCTGGTATGTTATTCGTTTTTTTTTTTGTTCGTACACATTAAAATCTGCGGCAATACTTCACCGATGTCATAACTACAGTTCGAGTAGCTGTTTGCTGTTGCTGCTAATTAGACCGTTTGCATCTATTTTAATTAAGCTCTGGAGCACATTCTGATTTACTGGGTAGCGTTTGCGTTTTGTGGTTTGAAAATTTCTGTAAGTGGGGGTGAGTAAGTACGATACAGTTCGTGTTGCTTGTTATATAATGCGAAACAAAATATCACTCGCATCTCGGAAGCACTTGAGTCGAGCGTAGTGAAGGTTCTGGTGCTTTGAACAAACTTTTATCTGGCAGAATTTTTATTCCACGAGTTTTGTTTTCAATTCAATGAGCTGGTGCTAAAGTCTTCTTCAAAGAATTACGACACTTTGGAGAGGTACGGATTTCGAAACATACTAACAACTGCAGTGAGGTTTTCAATTGCTTCTAAAATACTGCTTTACTAAACCTCTTGAGATGTCGGATGCCAGAGCTATGAAATATTTAACTATGCACCAAAGAGTCTCATATTGGCCGGTGGATTACCAATGCTGCTTAAGGGATTTTGGGATATTTTTTACACGTTGATGTAAAACTAAAGTGCTACTTTACGCCTTTTGTCATTATTTTCGTGCTACTCATTATTTTTCTCCTGTAGTTTGAAGTGGTATGCTTACAGCAGGAGTTTACCTGAATAGAAAATGCCTTTTACCAACACAAGTATTTTCGCAGGTTTTCGCTGTTTTCCAAAATGGATGTGTGTTTATATGCGGGTGCGATTTTATTGAACAGTAGCCAAGCTTACGCTTATCTGCTTCCTAACTAAGTCACAATTTTAAATCACATTTAAAATTTACAATGAGTTAAAAAAATGGAAAAACTATGATTTCATTTTTTGTACAGCATGTATTTTGACCATTCGGCATTTTAGTTTTGTTTTTAGGTACCCAAGGAAACCGCTCAAACGTAATAAAGGTTACAGCCTAGACTGCCCCTACAAATCCTTCCAGCGCAAAACGGAAGTCCTCCACTGAAAGCAAATGCGGATGCATCACCAATCCCCATACACCCTTCGCACGCTCTATAGACACATTGAATAGAGGAGTGGATAGAAAGAGGGGCCCACTAATAAATAGACCGACATAACTAATGTTAAACAAAAAGCACTAGGCACTAGGCGGGCACCATAAACACACGGCCAACCAACCAGCATCGTGTGGCCGACCGGCTCCAGCCTGAGTCTCGTAGTCGTACAGAAAAAGGCTTGCGGCCCTTTTTGGGCCCCCTAACTCGTTTGGCAAACTCGTTGGCACAGCTAAATGGCAATGATGTCATACTTGCGCGAACGTTCGCGACCCCGCCATTCCTTCTGTCAACCGGCCACGGGTTGGTTCTTGGTTGGTGCTGGCTGGAAAATTAAATATGCAAAAGTTCCGCCTTGTCCTCGCCGCCTTTGGTGCTTGGTGGTTGTGTTGGAGCACTTTTTTTTTGGGTTGGTGCTGTTGTTGCTGGTTGCTGGTCGCTTGGTGTGGCAGAAAACCGATGCAACCGAACGAAGAACCGCAGTTCCCGAGTAACGCACACATGTGTGACACTGTGGGATGTCCTTCGAAACCACACGACCGATGGGTGACCGTTTCGAGGTTTGAACTAATATGCGAATGTGTGTGCGGACACTGTGCGGTGTGTCCCACCCGGTGGTGCTCACAGGTACTGTAAAGGAACATGGCACAGCACACCACAACACTGGGCCTGTATTGGGGACCCTTGGTTCAACCCTCAAACCCGACTGTTGCCACCACAACCTAATGCATGCACGTCTCGTGTTGGTTTGCCGAGTGAAAGCCAGCGCTTTTCCAGGAGAAAGAGCTGAAAGGGGACGCAGAACGGGGGGACAGGGTCTTCGACGGTGCGCCCTATGACCTTAGCCGCAGCCCCGGCCATTGCGGCTTGCATGACTAATGAACGAAAGGATGGAAAGCGTTTTGTGAGAACGGCAAAGTCGATGAATGTATGTATGCCGCCGGGCAAAATGGTCGGGGACGGGCTCCTCGTACGAGAAGTAGGCCAATTCTGGCGTCAACTAGCGAAGGGAAGGAGAAAGCGGAAGGTGAAAGAGTATGAAGACAGGTAACGGTTGCTACCGCTAGTAGGGCGCAGCATGATGGCCGCGTTTTAATGGAGCGTGTGAGGTAGCTGTCGGCGAGATTATTAGTTTTATTGATTTTCGTGAGCCCCCTCCGGTGTCATGATTGTGTATGTTTGTGTGTTTGCGGCGCCAGTGCCAGTGCCAAAGGGGTAGCACGCTCACCGAACGGTCCGGTCGGTTGCTCGGTCGGTCAATCCAATAAACCAATCAACCACGTACCGGGATGAGTCTCACAGGATTTATACACAGGCCACTGTGGAGCCCCCCGGAAAGGAAAGATGAACTGGGTTTGGTAGGCTCTATGGGGCATGACGTTTCCCGCCAGCTGGAATCAAAATGATGGGCGGCCTTTTTACGTCAAACAGAAATTGAAACAAGTCCCCTAGCCATTCGGAATCGTTTATCATTGCGGATGTATCATGGCGTATGTAGGACATAAACGTTTAAGCCCCCGGGGCGGCAACGACGATTAGACCACAGCTGGTGCGATGTTTAGAGCCTTTCGGAGCCTTTTGCTCCCATTACAAGTCCTCGACCTCACCTGAACGGTCTGAACCGAAGCCAGAGCTCGCTGGGCCGACCTGTTTGCCCTCGAAAACCCTTTCCGTACAGCGTGTGCACCTGAGCTGGTAAATTAGATCAAGGATTGACCTCGGTTTGACACGGGTGAATTACGGTTCACATATCCGTCCGTCCGACCAACCGACCGACCGCTCCTTGGATAATCCTAATGAACCCCGCCAGTCGAATGTTAATTTGCCAGACGGAGGACGGAGGCACCGGGGACTGGCTGTGGACGCGACGTCTCCGACAAGCTGGTGGATTTAGTGGCTTCCGATGAAAATGAAGTCTATCGGGCTTGTTTTATGGCCGGTTGAGTTATGAGAAAAAGGCCAGAAGGCCGACCTTCCACTGCTGCTGCTGCGTTCCTGCTACAGTAAAGATGTAGCACGAGGACTAAACAACCCAGAAAGAGAGAGAGAGAGTAAGGGAGAAAAAACAGACGGAAGCAAAAACGGATTTAGTCGGGGGCCTGTGCCCTGGGTAGCACTCGGGTAAGCAATCGATAAAATTGCAACCACACTAACGGGACAGAGGGAGTCCGTTCGATCGATCCCAATGCCCCCGGCTGGAAATGGCCGGAAATTGTGTGTCCCTTCGTACGGTAACGGGGGAAGGGGACGTCGTCACCGGGGAAAATGGCCGGAAATGGTCCTGACTTGCCGTCGAAGGAACTACCCACGGGGCGATTTATTTTATTTTTAGTAAAATCCATTGAACGACGCGCGATTGGCAGTTGATTAGGGTGGACTTGTTGTCGAACAGGGGGTGGGGAAAAGTGGAGGCTTGCAATCAGAACAGAGATTCGTACGGGTGGCTACGACGGATGTCTTCATGGCTTTTGGATCAGCATGGCCGGTTCCTTGGCGCTGGCGGGGTACAGGTGTTGAAATGAGCGACACATTATCGTTGATGGAGCTGCAGTGATAAGATAAAACTTTCCAACCCCCAAAAACCTTAACGACCTTCGCTGAATAGGGTGCCTGGGTTTGGGAAATGATATTAAGGAAAAAGGGACGGATCGAAAAAAAAGAACGAAGGAAAAAAGGGATTCGATGTGCACCGTGAGCGACTTTCTTGTTGACCACGAGTCGATTTTCCCAAATCGTCGTAATTTAATCCACATTGATCGCATATCAATATGTAGGTTAAAGGAAGGGGAGTTGTTTGAATACATTTCACGAAGGCGAGAAAAAATAGTTAGAGCGTTCTGTGGAGCTGGTATTTCAACTGTTCAGCTAAGAAACATTCGTAACCAGAAACCTTTTCTTATTTTCTTTTAAAGACGCAATTTATTAATTACGTAGCCCAACGTTTTGTTTGCTCATTTTGAATGTTTGGCTATTGATTAAACGTTTCTTGTTCAAGAGTTCCTTCTTCGGCACTCATCTCTATTATGGGCCAGTTTCTAATCGTCACCTTGCTGTCACGCTTTCTGCGTTTGTGTTTGGCATAAGCATATGTTATGGGTTAAACACAAATATACATCTTATCAATTTCTAAAGTAAGATTGTTTGCACCCTACTTTATTATCTCGTTTTACTTAGATTTGGTAACATGGGGGACTTGGGATACTTGAACTAGGAAAAGCACTTTACTAGTAAATCAACAAAAAAAAAAAACACGAGAGACTGGTGGAAGCCCAGAGCTTTGCTAAATAGTTTCGCTTGGATACGCCGTTTAGCATGTCTGCATCCAGTATGATGCAGAAAGCAGCCCGGTGGGAGCACTGCGTTTACATGCTAAAGACCATCGGCATTCCTGTCATTATCATGACTTAACAGCGAAACAGACCTTCTTTGAACGATGGCTCATTTCCAGCCATGGAGCAATAACGCCATTAGCACCATCTAGACCACGATCACAAACAAAGCATAGCACCCGTGATGGCTTCGGCATAAAAGATGAGTTTATCTTCCATACCATTATAACCTCACTGAAAAGAAGAATATGTCCCCAAAGTACTTTATCCCAGTGAAGGCGCTTTGATATCAGAACGCTCTTCTACGTTCCGTGCAGCCAAAGACCACAGAACACGGACACGGGGTGCTCCTTCCACCTAATTGCCACGCTTTGGCGGAAAATTGAACAAACCACCCGATGTAATGGCCATCCGATGACCGAGCGTTATTTATGTGCCGTCGCAGCGAGGCGACAACGGGAGCTTTCGTTATCATGCGAATGTAACCGTTGCATTGTCCTTTCTTCTTGGCCTAGATCCCTTTCCGTAGCTAAGGAAAAGGTCCCGCAGAGGAGTGGCATTGCGTTCGCTTCGTCACGGCCGCAGTGTTGTGCTCCTACCTGCAGCATGATGACCAGTGCCCTCGAGTTGTTTTCTACCTTTACGGACCAGGCGGTGATAAGTGCATCTTAATGGAGTTTATTTATAGTCAGCTGATTGTTCGCATGATTGATTGTTTCGGAGTGATGGTGGTGGTGGCCATTTTGCAAGAGATTAATCTCTTTCGAACCGGGTCGGCAGAAGATACGGTCGGTGTGAGGAAATTCACTCGACCATGCGTTAGAAGCACTCGAGCTGATCGAGAATCGATTTTCTTTATCATCCGATAGGTCTTTATTGCCCGCTGGGGGTATGTTGCTATGGTGTTGCTTCGGGGTGCTATCAAAGAACGCCTAAGACAAACGATGGCTCGCCCCTTGTCATTGCTTCTCACTTTCGCCTTTTATCCGGTTCGCATCTGCCGATGGTTAGACATGAGGATCCTCAACCTTGCCGGCGAACAGCATCGTTCCGAGGGTTTCATCCTCGATGAAGAAAATGAAGGGACGGTTAGCGTTGAAGATCTGCACACCGTCACCACCGAACTTGTTGACCAGCTGGATCTCTGTGGAGTAAACAAACGGTCAGCGATGCCAATGCTTGTGTGTTTTCTAGTTAGTAGTTGGCTTACCGGTAGCAGCGTACGCCTCACTGCCCAGCTCGTTGATGGTGATGCCAGCCTTTTGGAAGATTCGCGAGACGCGCACCTCATTCCGTGCTCCGACACCGCGTGCCAGCAGCGGCAGCGATGCGTTGGCGGAGAAGATTTCACGGATACCAATCTGTTCGTTTTGAAGCAAAGTAAAACCAACATTAGATTGTTGTCTGATTGTCGTGTTATCAGAGGCATAAGCTCACCTGCTGCAGAGGATCGTTAAGCTGCTCGCTGAACTCCATCTTAAACTTGGGAATGGTCACATTGACTTCGCTCTCGTCCATCACCCACAGTGCCTGATGCAGCACATCGCCGTTGGTGCGATCGATCACCTGCTGGATGGTGTTACCCTGGTGCGGCAAGATGATGTACATGCCCAGCTTGTTGCCACGGTACGGCAGCCGAAGGATCTGGGCACCGAGCAGATCCGAATCGTCGTAGTAGAACTGACCGTTCTGCTCCATGTACTGCACGGTTGTCGGTTTACCCTGGGAGCGGAAGAATGGCTTCACATTGTTCGGAGTCTCCGGGAATGGGTACGACCAAAGGCCCTTGAAGTAGACCACGTTGATCAGCGTGATGATGGCACCTTCCAGACCGTCCGGTGTGACAATCTCCTTCAGCCGCCCGTTCGTCGAGTTGGACACCCAGCGGTTGATGGTGTTGGCGGCCTCTGTTGGGTTCTCGTACGACACCTTCTCGACCGATGCATCGTAGTAAGCCTTTGCGATTTGCTGGTACTTGTTGATCACCTCGATGAAGTTGTCGACGAAGAAGTTGGTGGCAATGTTGAGATCGAAATCCTTGTTCTGCACCTGAGCTGAGGCGAGCAGTTCCCGGTACGAGTCCCGGGTGCTATCGATGTTATCGGATGGCAGCACCACTCGCAGCTCTTTCTTGGTGTTGGACGATGATGTTCCGATGCTCGTGTCCGAGGCCTCGTAGATGAGGGTCAACAAAATTTTCACCGAAAACGGTGACAGTACGACGTTGGTGTTTTTGTTTTTAAAAATTTCCTGCAATTTAGCACGAGAATCGAGTGAGTTTTGTACCTTTTTTGGTGACCTTTTTTGGTGTGTCCCTTTGCCTATATGTACCTGAATGAACTGAAGATCAAAGTCCACATTTCTCCTTCCTGCGTATGGCGAATGCGGGTAGTCTTGCGCGGATGCGTCAAGCAGTAAAAGTGCTGAACCTAGAAATAAGTACAACAAAGATTGGCATTCAATTTGTGCAGAATAGTTGTGGCTGACGCATGTACAATGCCGGCAATAAACAAATAGATCATCTTCCAGGAATGTTATTATAATGAGTAACTCCGATAAAGATTTTAACACTGGTTTTTCCAACCAGTGGGTAACGCAACATTATGCTTTTGTTGCAGACTCGTTTGTAAGCCCGCTGATCCTCGCATGATCGCGGTTTGTGGTAGCAGGGTCAAGAAGAAACCGGCACATACCGGTATTATCAGTTGGACGGGAATTCCCACAATTTGTTTCACATTTCGTTGTCTCACCAACACACCAGCCCTGTGCTCTTGTCCGCTGTATCATCGGCCAGTACTCTTTTCGTTTCTCATTCGAGACCCCTAAGATGATGTTCGACGATCGGCGTTCGTTGCACTGCGGGTGCGTACATGCTAACTGGCTAACAAGCTCGACCAGTTCTTGTTGACCACCTGATTGGATCGGGATGTCCAAATATGTCTTGGGCAAACATACCGTTCGGCAGATAACTTCAAATAGCTTGCTCAATGCCCGTTTGTTATTCTAATCCCGCCTGCTCCGGGCGGGCTGATCAGACGCCATGATGATCGTTCAGGTGGCTTCTTCCTCAAGATGTTAGTTCCAGCGAGATCCGGCGGCACAAACACGGTTCTGAGCATCAGCTTCGGCTGTGGTTGTGGTTTTGTCTGTGTCGAAACTGGAGTCTGCCAACGCAACCACACAAGCGGATTGTCACCGACCTTGGCTGCCGAGGGTCATCCAAACAGTGGGTTTTTCAGAGCATCGCGGAATCAGGCATTCCCCGTGTCGACGCTACCAGCCACAAACCTTATCTGCAACTGCGCCGAGTGCCACACTCACTGACACTATCTACTTTTCCTCATCAATCATCCTCATCTGAAATGCTGCCCAACGAAATGCTAAACCGTGTGACGCCTTGAAAGTAGTTGAATCCCGAATGAAATCATCTCAAAATGAGAGAAACATTAAACGCAATATCCTCGCCCTCTCCGTTTCCAATGGATTCGATGATCACTTACAGCACAGTATCACGAAGCTAAACTTAATCATGGCGCTAGACCCACTGCTCGCTCTTATCGCTGGAACCAGTAAGACCACTGTACTGCACTCACTTTCTGACGGACCGTTCGATCTGACCGTCAAATTGACTTTGACCGATCGCGACTACGTTTCTCATCATTACCCCGCGGGGTCCGCGCCGGATCACACAAGATGAGTACCGCCCGTTAGTTCGCTGGTATTGGTACCAGACCCACTTCCCCAGACGCTGTGGAGTGAAATACCGGTTGGTGAGCACCAGCGGAACCGGCGATCGCCGATGGCATTGTCGCGACGAATTCAAGATCGGATTGCCAGGGAAACCGGTTTGCGTGGTTCAACCGGACTGCGCTGACGTCTCATCGCTGTATTAACGCTTCACAACAACCAAGAAAAAGGAGGCCCAGCTCAGGATAAGCAAATGACAAAAAGGAAAACAGTGCAGGTTGTTTGACCGAACGCGTCATCTTTATTATTCTTTTGTTTCGATCCAATTAGCGATCCCGGCTGCGTCTTTAGCATTCCGCTTACGTCGAGGGATCCTCAACCTTCCCGGCGAACAGCCAGGTGCCTTTGGATTCGTCAAGAATTAGAAACAGGAAGGGTCGGTTGGCGATAAACTTGACCGGTTCGCTGAGAATGGTGAAGACGAGCGAGCTTTCGGTGACCGCCGATGCCTGGGTGCCTTGTTCGTCCACCTGGATGCAGCTCTTTTGCAAGATCGTGCTAACCTTGAGCGGCGTGGACAGCCCACGCGCAATCAGTGGCAGTTCGGCCTGATCGCCGAAGATCCGTGCCAGCCCAAGTCGCTGCAGTGGTTCACGCAACGATCCCGCATATCGAATGTTAAACTTTGGCACCTCCAAATCGATCTCTTCCTCAAACAGCTCGGACAGCTCACCATGGATGGCATCGGGTGTAAGGCGCACCAACAGCTGATCCAACGATTGCCCTTCTTCCGGCAACACCACGATCATTGCCAGCTGATTCTGCTGGTAGGGCAGGCGCAGAATCTGTGCGCCCAGCTGGGCCGAGCGTCGATGGTAGAACAAATGTTCGCGTTGCTTCATAAAGGTGGCATTTCCGGTGGTAGGGCGTCCGGTGGCGTAGAATGGTCGCTCGGCAGTCGCATTCAGGGGGAACGGCTCAACCCAGTTACCCCGGAAGTAGACCGTATTGATCAGCAGTAGCAGCGTATCACGTAGCGTGTCCGCCCGCACGACATCCTCGATTAGTCCACCGGTGTTATGAGAGATCCAACGGTTGATGTGAACGGACGCCGCATCGGGATCGCCAAAATTGATCTCCTCCGTTGACGCATTGTACTGGTCATTGATAATGATGCGGTACTTGTGCGTCACCGGAATCGAAACGTTGTGGAACACCCGATCCGTAATAAGCAGTCCTTCGGTCGATTGGCTCTTGTAGTGACGCAGATCCTCCTGCAGCTTGCTCACGGACTGCGGATCGTCGATTCCGAGCGTTCGACTTAGCTCACGTTGCGTCTCCGATCGTGTTGCACTCCCTTCGTACAGCAGTGTCAGCAGCGTTTTGACCGATATCGGTGATAGCACCACATTGCCCGGCACTTTAGGCAGAATCTCCTGTGAATTACCGGATTGCGACCGGAGATTACGACAGCAAGTGTGAGCGAATGATTGTGTCTGTGTGCGCGAATGGGTGCACTGATTATGGGCATACCAACCTTTATCAATCTCCAGTCAAATTCATCATTCCACGGCCCCGCGTACGGTTGATACTCTTCGAGGAAACGACTTTTGAAGACATTTCGCGATGTCGCTATGTCGCTGAACACTGAAATCGTTGACAATCGCCACGAATTAGTGATTCAAAATATTAAACATATGCAAGATGCTTACGTGCCAGCAGTAGACAGCAGATAATTCGTGTACACCGTTCTGGTCGCAGCGATGCCATGTCGATTCACAACTGGTGAGAGCGACCAATGATGATGCGCGCGCGATCACTGGACGGTGCGAGATGATAGGGCGATGTTGGGCCCTGTTGGTGTCTATCAGTAACTCCGTGCTAACGGAGCGTGAACGAGCACGATCACCGCTCTCCGGTGAGTGAACAAGAGCAGAACGTCAATCGTTGGCGACACTCTGGGAGAGAGAGAGAGGGCTTGATATTTTAGTACAGACAAACCTCTACGAAGAATAAAAATGATGGGAAAGCATTGCTTGAAATATGTACACAGCTTATATCACAGTATGGTAATATAAATGTCATTTGAATATAGTCGATTATTTATTGTTAGTTTTAAAAGTGGTGCTTCTTTGCTTGGCTACTATTAGCCTGTTAGCCAATAGAATGCTGTCTGTTAGACAATGGATTTAATTCATTGTAAAAACGGAATACTTAGAAGAATAGATTTTTTATGAAATTGTATGGAAAATTTTAGTTGCTCAGTAGTTAGACATTGGTAAAGATTTCAAGAAAGATTTTATAACAAATATCTATCAAGGTGTTAATTAAGAATTTATTGAGTTATGCAAACAAGTTTGTTGATAGTCTCGTTGGAATGCTCCTTTTCTTAACCGACAAAAGCACCTGCCACATTAGAATCGGTGATAAATGCGTATGCTAATAGACGTCACCGGCTTTTCCCTTCTCCAAGACATTGGCTACTGGGTGGTCAGGAATCTGGGTTCGTGGCACATCGCCGGTGGCACATCGCTGGTGACGTGCAGGTTGAATCTCGTGCAAACTAAATCCCGCCTGTAAGTGGAACACATCGTATGGTTTCTTTGCTTTTTTTCTTCTTGCGCTTGAATATTAATTGGTCCAATCACGGGCGATCATGAGCGTTGATTGTGCATGTCGCAAGAAAAACGTTCACTGAAGGGCGGCACCTCCTTTAGGGATTGGGGATTTTCATCAACCGTGGAATTCCTACGCTTATCGCTAGTGCCTTCAGTTCTCAGAAACGTTCCCTGAAGCTCCGCGCGGTACTTAGTTTAATTGAAAAACAAATGCCTGTAGACCGTTTGGAAGGGTTGATGTAGCGTTTATTTTAGTTTTTCATTTTTCTATTCAACTTAACCACTAGAGGAACGCTAAAATGGGGTTGGTCACCGACCAGCGCGAGTCGGTGTGCTTCTATCGGGATGAACCATTTTGCGGTTGCGTTGTCCAGTGGCAACCGCTACCGTCGGGGCTTTCAGTCATATGTTTGCTCGATAATGTATGTGGGTGGCGAGTCTATGGCCACTACTCTGCATCCGTAGCACGCCCTTTACGTCTTACGATGTCCCCCGGTCAGTAGAGTGTGAAATGTGTACGTTCCCGTTCATTCTGAGTAGCTTGTGTCATGCATGGACTGTGTCCGGTTCCTTTAAAGCTCTAGCTCTGGCACGGTTGGTGGTGGCATTGATGCTACGACGGCTGCAGCAGCAGCAGCAGCAACAGATGTACTAGGTACTTCCGGATGGATCGATCACCTTGCCCACGAACAGCACAGTATTCGTTTCCTCGTCCAAAATGTAGAACACGAACGGTCGGTTCGCATCGAACTCGAACGGATCGCCATCGTAACCGAATTTGTTGACGAGCTGAATCTCTGTTGGGCCGAGGGGAAGCACAAAAAATACCATTAATGCGTTTGAAAAGACACTACAGACCCGAGCAGCTGCGCGGTGCCGAGCCCGTTATCAATGTTTACAATTGATCAGCGAGCGGTACAAGGCAGTTGGGTCACGCAGATTAGAAACGTGCTCAAGGCCCTCGGTATACCTGTGGCGGCGAAGGCAAGCGTTCCCTTCTCGTTGATCTCGATGCCCACTTTCTGCAGTATCTTGGACACCTCCACGCTGTTCGGTTTCGTGGAGTTGTTGACGGGTGACAGCAACGGAAGGGATGCATTCCGATTGAAGATATCCTTTACACCCAGCTGTAATTTAATTGGGTAGTAGAATAGAAGTAAGTTTAGTTTGGCTCTACCATTCTTCATCTTCTGTTGCTTACCGCTTGCATTGCTTCGTTCATCAGGATACCATAGTTGAACTTAAACTTGGGAATAGTAACGATCACCTCTTCCCTCACGAACCGATCGCTCACGGACTGCAGCATCTCAACCGACAGGCGATCGATGACGGTTGCCAGGGAGGTGTTCGGGAAGGGTAGCACCATGTTCATACTGAACTGGCGTCCCTTGTACGGTAACCGTAACACCTTCGCTCCCAGTTCCGCATGCTCGGTGAAGTCATACAGATCGGTTTGGCTCATAAACGGCACCGTCACGCTGGTGTTGTCAGTCACGTAAAAAATTTGGTCACGCGTGTTCTCGTCCAGAAACGAGTTTTTCCAAGACGCCTTCAGAAACAGCACGTTTGCCAAGATCAGTACCGAGCCTTCGATCGTATCTAATGGGTAGAAGGAAACGGATTACTATCTTCTTAACACCAGAAAACCTTTCAGTTGGCATCCAACGATGGGCTTGATTTTCTTACCTTCGTTGACCAGCTGTGAGATGCGTCCTTGCGTGATCTTATCGCACCACTGATTGATCCGATCTGCCGCTACCTTTGCCCCATTGAACGATAGCGACTCAAGCGAGGTACGATACGTTTGCTCTAGCAAGTCCCGGTAGCCTCCGTTCAGTTTGCCGCGCGATTTGTCCAAAAACATCTTAGTACCGATGTCAAACTCGTAGTCCTCGTTCGTTTTCTGGTAGAAACAAGGAGTGAGAACAGCAATTGAAACAATTAGACGCTCCTTGCAAAAGGATCCTTCGCTTGGCCTCTCTACCTTACCATTGAGGACTCCAGGAACTGATCGTAGAAGGAGCGCATTTGCTGGAGATTCCGCTCACCGAGCACAATCTCGAGCTCCTGGTGCGTTTGCGAGCCCGGCTCGCTGGCCTCGTACAGCAGCGTCAACAGCAGCTTGAGCGAGAACGGTGAAAACACGACATTCGAGTCCTCGTGCCGGAAGATTTCCTATTGCGTCGTGGGAACAAAGTGATAGCGTGGACGTTTTACAACGGCTGTTGGGTTGGAGCGCGACTTTCCTGTGAACTTACCCGGGCAAGCTTCCACTCGAAATTGGACGTATCGGGAGTCACTTTCGTCTGGTCGGCGCATCTCACCGGGGTAGGTAGCAAAAAGGCATCTGAAACGAATGGACGGAATGAAGTTCGTATCAAATCGAATGTCAACAAGATGTCTCTCTCTCTCTCTCTCTATTGCTACTACATCAATCCAGGCACCTTGTGAGGGGGTCTCGTGGGGAATATTGTTTCATCTTTTGATTAGCTACATCCCAGACGGTGTATGATTAACTTGCTGTGCTCACGGCTTGTCTGGTGACAGAATAGAAATCACACAACTGTGCACCGTCAGTCAAGGTTACTCATGAGCGTTCGAGATTGCCCAAAGGAGAGATGGAATGTGGATGGAAAAACCAGTGATTGGGCTCATTGTTATCAATTGACATGTCGCTCACTGTCGCACCAGAAGTTGTCCAAATGACAAACGCTTTGGATTTTTTGGAACGCGTTGTGAACGTTGCTATTTACTTGGTTTAGCAACGGGTTAGGCTCCGCAGATCTGCGCCAGAGGCGCTAATGGGATCATTTAGCCCTATTATTTGTGTGCTAACGCATCCGTACCGGAAAGTGACAGCATGAGCTTCTACCAAAGCTGCCTGGAACCTTTCGGTCATCGATAGCTTCCTAACCATTCCTAACATTTTAACCCTGCTTTGTGCCATTGACATCGGTGGTAACCTGTTTGAAAGAAAACCAGTTGGCAGTTAGCAGATAGGATGCTGCTGCTGCCCATAAAGCTCGTCTGCCTGATTAACGCTACTCCATCGCTGATCCCCAAATTGGACAGGTTCTCTCTCTGATCCGGGCAGCCACCTGTCACTTGTGCGTGGGCTGTTCGTTTGCAAGCGAAACATAGTTTCGTGGGGGATTTCCCGGGCCCATAATTCTGGCGCGCTGCTTGCTGCTCGCTCTGCTCGAATCCCTTCAATCGGTTACATAAAACCGCTTAAGCTTAAGCGGTGCGGATTGGAATTCAGGCGAGCAGCCGCAGCGTGCGTCAATCGATCATTACCGGTTAATGCGATATGCGATCGTCAAACACGCGCACCACTCGTTTGCGACGAACATAAACGATCGGATCGTTAAAAAAGGGCAGCTCTTGCGCAGCGGAGATCACGTCACGTGACGTGACGTCACGAATCCGTGTCACGTCGTCGTGCCAAGCGAACACTGTTGTGATCATTATGCACAAGGCACAAAGCGCTCCGTACGCGGTGGTGTTGGTGTGGATCAGATAGATCGCGCAGCCGGCACGCACTGGACGGAGATGCCACGGCTCTGACGTAGTAGCTGAGCACGATCGTAGTGGCAACCAACGGGAATGTGAGCTCCACTGCTCCGTTTTGCAAACGGAGTTTTTTCCAGTTTTGTGCGAATGTAAGGACACAGAACGATCGTTCACTAGTGGTTGGTGGTAACACTTACATATAAGCAGGACGGTAAACAGTGGACCAAGTGCCACGGACGATGACGATTGCCACGGTCTAATCATTCCGAAGCCGAGGCGTTGACCACCGGTTTGACAGCTTCCACCCGTTCTTCGGATGATATTTACGTTCTCGCGGCACGGGCCTTCCCTTGTCAAAACTCCATCCGCATCGGTCGATTGGTGATCGCTGCACAGTTCACTGGTTCCGTCCGGCTGGTTGACCGCGAACGGTAACGATGGTAGTCTACTGCAAAAAATCAACACGCACGACACGACACGGCACGGCACGGAAAACGTTCCTACCGTCAGTCCCAGTTTGACCTTCGCACACTGGAACCTACGATCTTGGTATAGCAGTGTGGTAGAGAGTGAAGCGAGCGAGATGATTGCACGAGCCTCACCAGTGGGCGACCGAAACCTTACTGGCCTCCCCGACGATCGACGCAACCGTACTCAACCGTTGATTAGCGTGTGTCAGCGCATGGCGTTGGGATCTGTCTCAGCATCACTCTCCTGGTGCGACCCGCGAGAGACGATCTCGCTCTGCACTGCGAAAAGGGTTACTCTCGCCGCCGCGATCGTGCGTTATCGCGCTCGTTGGCGATTGAACCCGGGTACCGTCGGAGGACGCTTGGCGCGCATATGCGGGCTTTGATAGTTGATTAGCCGCTATACTAGTGCTAGTGGTGCTCCGTTGGCTTGAATGATTAAGAACGAATGCGGGGTCCCCGAGGGTTTACTATCAACTTCTTTTAGTTTTATTTGCTTGTTATTTGCTGCGATTGACCCAAGCACTCACACTGGCGGACCGATAACATGCTACATGATTTGAACATTGTTTGTGTATTTTATGGCAAATGAGCTACGATCAGAGTCCTTTGAATCACGATTTTTTGTTCGTAGAACCTTACAGCGCATTAATTGATGTTTTTTGGTCTACGATTTCACTTCATAAAGATGAAGGGAAGAATAACAAACCCTAGGCCAAACGCCAAAGCATGATATGAGCAACGCATGATTCCACTTTGATTATGAGCTCGATTCAGCGGACTGCGACTGTGAATCGCTTACGCCCGAAAAGGGTGATAGTAAACATTCGTTACGGTACACCAACAGCTTTGGTTCGTCACGCGGTAAACACCTATATCGAACACATGTGTGCGAAGTGAATCATCCTGAGTGAGGTGTTTATTTATCCAAATTTTTGCTACAACTTTCATGGTTTATATATTCTTTTTTTTTCAATAAATGTACCACAAGCGTACCTTCGTCGTAATAAACAATTTAAAATTTCCTAAAAAGAGCCAGTTAAAATTAAAGCGTTAAAACATACCCTGCTCCGATTTGTAGGTCAAGAAGATACCCACAATAAAAAAGACAATCTTTAAAACAAAACATTTAAGCGACACCTCGAGACACCCGAGAAGCGCCATCAGAAGCGGAGGGATTCCCAACAAGCTGTACAAATGGATGTCCCCCGGCCCAGCAGCCCAGCATGTTGTGAGCTGTCGGGTAGGCCACCCCCACCCACTGGGAACCCAATTTTTTTTTTCGAGTGCTACACCACCCCCAGACCGCTATTAATCAACATACAACACACTATGCAATTTGTGCGCGCAGATGGTTGGAATTCCCTCGCCACGCCAATGTGCCGGAATGGCGTGTCTCTCCGGTTTTTGGGGTGTGGTGGAGAAGGGATCAGACAGGTGAACGGGAGCTCATGAACAAACAAACACACTGCTTTACGGCCGACGACAACCGAGGCGAGGCGCTGAAATCTGGCACAAAGCGAGTGTTTGACCGCTTGAAAAGTGTAGATTGTTCGCGCCACCGACCGCGGTGTTACATCCGCCCGTGTCTGCCGAAGAGTTGCTGGTGCTGCTGAAGAACAACTTCAGCGCCTTCAGCGCCTTGCTCCCGTTTACGCCCGGTCCGTAACGGTCTTGAAGCAGCAGCAGCACTCCGGGTTTACTTGCGCCTGACGCGCATGCACTGCTGGAGGGCAGGGTTCTTTTTTCTTCTCTTTGCCCTCTTTTTTCCCCTTTGTTTAACATTCTACTTGATCCTTCAACCGTCTCACCAGTCCACCAAGGAGCGTGAACGCACACACAATTGCCGGTACGTGCCGAACGCAACGAGTCAGGCACCTCAAGATTACGCCCTCCAAAGTTCCATCATCCACCATCTTGCATCTGCAACCCAGCCTCCCACCGCCCGCACGGTAGAACATGGTGTTTGATGGGAGCACCAACCATTCCACAAGTCGGCGCTAAACGTGTGTACTTGGAAGACGAAATTCGCCAAGACAGAGGCGCACGAGTTGTGCCAAGTGACGGGAACAAGGAATGGTCACGCAGTATGGACTGTGATACTCGGTGTCGATGCTGCGCTGCTGCTGCTGTTTCAGGACATTCCGAGCGTAAACTTTTTGGTGTTCGCTTGGTGTAAACTTCAAATTAACAGTTGGAGCCAGGGTATGGTAGCGTTCCCGATGTGTGACGATAATGTGCCTTTTGTTGGTTCTAATTTATCAACCAGAAACATTGGAACATCACACAACGGATCTTGTGTACATTGGGGGGCTCACGTACACGCTGGATGCTTGGATCTAGCGCGGTTACTACGGTGCTGGATGACACCAGCGCACGTTCTCTGTTGCCGAGGAGGAGCAGCAGCGCTTGGCCAGAATGATTCTTTGGTTTTGAAGTTGATTTTTGCAAAATGAATATTTTATATCAATTGAAACAAGCAGCTGGGAGAGCCCTTTGAAATGCATATTGTACGAAATGTAACCACCAGATGCTGTACCGTTCGCCCAGTGTGGGGTTCGCCCGTGGCGTTACTGCGCTTGAAGCCAAATCATTAGAGCTTCGTGTCCGAGTACGAGCTACCGCGACCACTGCGTTCCCAACGTGCCAAAAGTCTTCAAGGGTGCTCCAAACTAGCTTCCAGCGCCACCGACAGCAACCAGTCCGTCGTCGTGTGCAACGGCGAGTATGTGAAGTCTGTTTTCCACTTCTGCTTTTGCACCCAAGGAGCACCGCACTCGTAGAGCGTGTGTGTGTTTACTTCCTCTTTTCCATTTTTTTCTTGCTTTCGACCGACAGCTTCCTGTGTTCCAGGGGGCTTTCCGCTCCACCCTTGCAACGGGAAATGGAATAGTCACACACAATTATGTGAGCGCAAGTTTTACGTTCTGTAAATACGTCAGTCGGAAAAGTTGCCTGCCTGGCGCCCAGGTGGGCTCAACCATCTCCGTTTCCGGAGTTCCTTCTGGTTCCTAACAACTGGAGAAAAGCATCTCCAACCGTACTCGTACTCCTTCTGCTGCTGCGCCCTTTTGCCCTTTTGCAGCTTTCCAGAATTCCTCTTTTTTTTCTTTCCTTCTTCCTTCTTTTTGAGGTTAAGACTTCTTGTGCTAGGCCACACCAGAGAAGCCAAAATAATGCCTGCCAGACCGTGCCGGAACCACCAGGAGCATCGTTCGTGAGCAATCCGTGTAAGAATTCCTCAACTGTGCTGCCAGCGTTCTGAAAGGAACGGTGCCTGATCTGCCCCGGAATAAGGGAGCTTGCGAGCAATAGGAAGAATGTGTAATTGAGCCATTTTGTTCGGCAAACGATTGTTCGCCTCAAATTACATAGTTCATTGTTAAAGATCGTGTGCTGCCTTTCTCTTTCCTTTGGTCCTTTTTGGGAGGGACTGGTGAGAGAGTGCAGTATGTGGTACGAGCCGTGGTGGTGTGCAATTTCCCGTATACCGAGGGCTCCATGCACCCGTAGCTTGGTGGTTGCGGAGTTTACGATAAGGCCCAGCGTGTGATAGCACGTCGCAGCACCGACGCACCGACTGCGCATTTCGCTTTCGCCTTTCGCACGAGAAGTTTTATGTGCAATCGGTGAAAATGGATTGGAATTATACGTGCGGGAATTAAACGTTCTGGCTGAGATTAAAAAGCGAGCGGCATCATCTTGGCATCTTTGGCCATCGCCAGGCACTTCACTTCCATGGGCCACGTGGGCACGCACTGCAAGAGTGTTCCGTGGCGGGGAGAGCAAGTTTTTGCCGAAAGTAACCGAAACCGCGGGCAGCCAAAAGCGGGGCCTTTGCTTGGCGTTTCGATGCAAAGTTGAGGCGAAGCTTTTCGATCTTGTTTCGTGAGGAGGCGGCGGCGGGGGGAACCTGTAACCACATACACAGTTGCCGTTTGGCGTGCGGTTTGCGGTTTTAAGAATAATTTTTCGTGCTCGCTAAATGTAACGATTGTTGCTGGCACCTCTTCCGTTGCTGGAACAGCGATCAAAGTCCTGGCACGATTCTCTGTGTGTCTGTGTGGGTGTGTTATCATTTTCTTGAGCTCGCGTGTGTGGTGTACGCGGGCACGTGGTACGTGTCTGGAATGCTGCGGTTCCTTTTTGGAGCTGTTGAAACATATTTTTGGTTTTGGTGAAGTTTCCGTTTGTTTTCGTTTTTGTATTTTGTCGGGATTTTGCAGCTGTGATTGTTGAGATAGCATTTAAGAAGCGCAGAAGGTTGGAGTGCAAAGTGTAAAGAATGTTTCGCCGTAACGGTAGCTCAAACACACCCGCGCACACACGATAACGTAGGATGGATGTGGTTTTGATTGTACTTTGAGCTGCAAGGGACCTTAGAGGTGAAGCGATTCGTTCAGTTCAGACACCAGATTCGCACAGATGCTTTCACAAAAGAGTGAAGGCATTTCTGAGAATCCATTGTTTGTTGTGGTAGAACTGGTAATTGAGCATAAATTGTGAAAGTAAACACACAGGCACAGAGTTTACTGCAGTACGTAGAATCAATCAAGTGCGGTTTCGGTATAGGGTATTTGCTTCGAGCGTTGGTGCAGTACTTTTCTGGTTTATTCCACCACATAATAGCCGACTTACGATGATAGTTAACACTGAGATGGTATTCATTTGGAAGCACCCGTGGAGTAAATCAGTAAATGCACGTCTAACCGGGTGAATCAATGTTTTTTTCCCATGTCCACGACATCTGATCCGTATTTCAATGAGGAAAAAGGAGATTGAATTAGTTAGGATTGAAACGAATGTGATTGGAATGCTCATACATTTAGACACTTAGACGAAACGCCTATCCTTGAAGTAGCAGGAGAAGGATTTTTTGTCCATTTGCTAGATTAACATGAATTTAATATCGTCCATTGGAAGGTAGAAAAATAATTTCGAATATACATTTATGTGCAAAACCAGGCATAGGATTTAGGAACATTCTTAACAACTTGTTGGTGTAATTACGTTTCTTTTTCATTAATAAAAAGCATAAAGGATAACATATGTGATTTAAAACATCGTCGAGTTCCGTTCGTGTGACCAGAAGCACCAAACATGGAATTAGGGGCCTTCAATTTGAACTACCTACTAACTCATTAAACTCTGCTCTTCAAACACTTGCCTCGCGAAAGGAAATGTCCTTCATGCGCAGCGCAGATCGCACCGGCCGAAGCAAAGAACATCGCAGCAAGCAGCGCCTCCCGGGGGCGTCTTTTAATTCCATTACCCCCAAACGCACGGAAAGCTTTCGGGACGGGAATGAGATTCAATTAATTCCGAATCAAGCAAGTTTTTGCGCAAATATTCATGCGTTTCTCGGAATCCGAAAATGTCGCCTCCGAAATGTTCTCTTCTCCTTCTCCTCTTTCTTCTCTTGCTTATTCGTCTTCTGTCTTCTGCCCCGTTCGGTCGCACTTTTACGTCACCCAATTTTGTCGCATAATCAGCAGACAAATATTATCGTTGCGGATTAAGTAATTTCCATACAGCAAAAGCCCGTCCTGTGGCAGCCAACAGGCGCGCTGTTTCGTTTGGGTTTGCTTTGGTGAGTTTGGTGTTGAACCTAGAACGATTGCAAGCAACACAAGATAGCAGTGGGCGAGATGGTGAACCGAAATCATGTAGTTGGAGCACCGAGGAGGAGTTCTCGAAATTAGATAATTTCTAGCTCGCACAATCTTTCCTCTCCGTGAGCATTTGCAAGCAGGAGTGATAGCAGCAGCAGCAGCAGCGGTGACAGCGACAGTGGCATCAGCAGCAAGCTCGCACTGAATAATGCATACATTAGATGGCAGACGGCATATGATGGAGACCAAATTGACACCGAAAGTTGCATGAATATTCGAAGCGCTAGAGCGTCGAGCGTGATGTGGTGGAGGTGGGCCCAAAGTTGTATTGCCACCGACACCTCTCCCATCGCCACCGTCATCGTCGTCGTTCTCGTCATCATCTTCGTCAGCAGCAGCAGCCGATCGTCGCTGTGCTTGGCGTTGGTGGTGGCGGTGTCAAAGTGGCGCTCGGCTTGTACTCGCCGACTCAGGATCGATGGTTTCGCTCTAGCAACTTCGGCATTATCGGCTACAATCAGCTCAATTTATGGGCCGACGCAAAATAAAACACAATTTATAGGCAATAAATATAAATTCGATTACTTAACGCCTGCGTTCGGTGAGCATCACCGTCGTCCTCGTCGGCCGTTCGTGCGATGTTGGTGAACGTGACGCAGCCGCAACGTGGTCACGATTAGAGGGGATTGAGCGCGGTAGAGGATGAGAGCATGCCTTCTTTCCGTCCCCTCCATACTCCTCACGGTGTGGTTCCGGCTGGTTCAACAGTTTTTAGTTGGGAAAAATTGAAAACAAAATTATAAACCAAAAAGCCTGTCCCCAGCGGCAGCAGCCAGAACTCAGAACGGTGAACGAACGAACCTGTGGGGGGGGGGGGGGGGGGGAGGGGAGCGATGTCTGCGCGGTGAGCTTTCGCCTGTTTCCGTGGTGGCCAAAGCACGACGACCATAAGACCCCGGGACGACGATGAACGTTCCCAGAAGTCCTTTTGTTTGCGGATCGATACACTGTCGTTGTGTCGTGCGGATCACCGTACGCAGAAATGGTTCCATCGCCATCGCCATTGACTGCCAACCCCTGGCAGTGGCTGGATGGACACACCATTGGTATCAACACGCCGCACACCTCATCGCAGGGGCGTCTCTTCAGAACCTGCCCCGTGGGCATGCTCCGGTCGACGGAGCCAGACGATTTATGCTACGCGCGAATGCTGATGTTTTGCATATCAGAGAGAGCATACTTTTTGGGTTCGAGAGTAAACGGTGACGAGTGGCATGATTTGTGTTGGCAGTGGTGAGCATACCGGCGATCCATCGTTGACGTGGTAGTTGTATTTTGTATCTGGCGAAGGTTTTAGCATTTCACTTTTTATTCTTTCGGCGAACGCTCTCTGACTTTGATGCCATATCAAATCCATACACACTGGTGGCCGCTACCGTGGCTCTTTTTGATGTTTAATCGAGGGCTATTCGAGCGCAAAAATGGCAGATCCTCTGAGCTATTGCTCGTGTTTCGTTTGTTAGCTCTATTAAAAAATACACACCGTCCTCCGAGCTTGCAGAAGGTGAACGGTATTCGATTGAAAATAAGTTTCGATTCGCTCGATGAAACGCTAAGAGGCGCGGAGAGTTCTAGTGCCATTACAGTGGAAAAGAATGATCGAACTAATCAATGTTTAAGAGCCCTGTCCTCTCCAGGTGTGGAGCCGTCGAGGATGTCGGATGGAATTGAATTTATCCAGCAAACCAAGCGAGAGAAACAACGAACGAACGACAAGAGATGCTAACATGTAATGTGCAACTCGCGCCACGAGGCTCGTAAAAGTTGGCAGTTTAAGCAATAATAACACTCCATCTCCGTTCCGGCTACTAACTGCACCGTTGAAGACCAACTTTTGCCTTCTATTTACACTTGCTCAACTTTTACCAAACAAAGAACAACCACAGCATTTGGAACTGCGACTGCCAATCCGTCCTCGCTCGGTGGCATCTTTAAGACAATTTCTCCTCTACCTCACTCGGCACCTCTTGGGTCTTGGGTTCACTTTAAGTGCACCGAGTTTCGGTTCGTTAGCTCGCGAGAAGAAATGTTCTGCTTTCTTTACCGAACCGAGTGCCGGGAGAGTCCTCTTGTGCGAGGGCGAGTGAGCAAATCGAATCGAATTTGGCAACTTTTTTCACTGGCCAAAGTAGTAGAAGAAGGGGTACCAGGGAACTGGAGTCTCTGGATGAGTGTGTGCTGGAAATACGCGCGCCAATCTGCGGAGATCGGAGAAAATCGAATGTAAAAGTTTGCACCCGGGTTTTCTTTCCTTTTCCCGCCGTTTCTCTCTCTCTCTCTTTCTCTGTAATCGAAAGAAGGGAAGATTGTCTCGAGAGGTAGTCTTGAGAGCCCGGTCGCAGAATCGATCAACCCGATGGTGGGAAGCAGGTGGGAATAAATCGGGAGACGCCCAACCGCCCGACCCTCCTACCCGCGACACCGTTTGCTCATTTATCCGACTTTGCCTATGGCCTCTGGACTTGCGCTGAATATCAATGCACCGATTTGGGGAGGTTGGAAGGGCGGAACGGTTTTGTGTTTTTCTTTGCGCTTTTCCACCCCGGGAAGGCCGCAAAAGGCGCAAAACGGGATTTGCTCCAAAACGGCCAGCGTTGAAGCGACAAGTTGTTGAATATTTCACGAGCATCGAGCAACAGAATCGGTTCGGAGCTTCTTACCTTCTTTGGTTGAAGCGATGGTCCGGCCAGCTGCGTCTTCCCTTTTTTGGGAGGGCCTTGCTTGTTGTTTGTTGCTGCTGTTGCGGACATTTTATTGGTGGCAAGTGATTTTCTTAAAGAAGAGCGTGAAAAGAGAAACAAATCCGACTGGCAAGTTTTTTGTCGTCGTCATTGATAACTTTTTGGGGCGCGATGAATCGAAGTCGACGAGACGCCACCGGTGGGCTGGGTGGGGTGGTGGAAAATCACTTCACACATAATAATAAAATAGCGTCGGGAAAGTTTTCGCGTGGTCCTTCCCGGGTACAAAAGAAAAGAAGCAATTTTCAAGTAGTAGCTCCCAAAACCAGCTTCTGCGAACGGAACGGCAGGTGGAAAATGGAAAATTGCTGAAACTCATTAATGAGTGCGAGGAGGGGCGGCCAGCGAGAAAACCAAATCGCGTTACTTGGAAAGTTGCCCGTTTCGGTTGCCAACCTCCCTACGCGATAAGCTAAGGCGATTTCGCGCGTTCGCTCGCAGCCATTATGGAAGTTTACAGGAATGGGATTTGGATCGAGTGCTGGCCCGGGAGTGGGTGGACCATCGCGTGAATCAGATCCTTCGATCGAAAAACGTGTTTATCCAGCCATCGACCAGGTATCGCATCGCAAGCAGCACACAGTGAAAGTGAAAGAAAACAGAAAAAAGGTCCTTCCTCCCGCTTGCAACTCTGAATAAAAACGAAGCCTTCCCTTCGAAAGCTAGACGAGGGATTGGAAAAGTCGTGAAAAGTAGACAAAATGGCAAATTGAAGCGAAGGGAAAAAATCAGTTCCCCTTCACAGAATCCTCGGTTGCAGAGAAGTTTGATGAAGGCGCCTTAAGGGAATGGATAAATGGCAAATATTCAAAAAACACACACCCCGCAACATACAGACAGATGGGAAAATCGCGGTGTGAAGCAATAAAATTTCATCTCCAAATGGCGCTAGGAGGGGATGGGATGGGATGGGAGGCGCTGTAAGTGGTTGCGATGGATCGAACGCTTCTTTCCTTCCGGTTTGGGGCGGCAACAGCGTCTCTAATGAGGCGTTTATCCTTTTTCCTGTTTTCCTTTTTCTTGCGATTGTGTTTTGTCTGATCATTTGCACCTGTTGTTGTTTTCCAGTTGTTCGAAGTAATTCCGCCCCCCCCCCTCGCTAATCATCTTCTTCCTCTTTCTGTTCTTGCGGATCAACAGGACTACAGGATCCAGGACGATGTGGTGGATGTACGTGTTGCTTGGCTGCGTACTGAGCGGCCTTCTCGACATCACGGCGTTCTCCATCGATGGCGATAATCAGGTAAGGTGGTGCTGCCCTTTTCGGTTCGATTTGGTTACGGGAAACGCGTTGGCGGCGTAATTGTTGGGTGCCAATTTAATGCCGGTAACCCACGCGCCGGTTCTCTATTTGGAAGCGGGTGTTTTTTTTTTCTGTTTGAAAATCGAAAATAAGAACGATTTTATACGAATAAAAAAAATCGAAAAGGTCAAGAAGGAGAAGCGAAAGGACCGTGAAAAGGTCACGTACCCGAACGAAAAACATAAATACGGAGTAAGGGATCGCAGACCTAAGTAGGCTTAGATCGATCCGTGAGTTGTTCCGATTTCTGGCTTCCATTGGGTAATTGGGACTCCAAACCGCGCGCTCCGTTCATTTAACTTTCTTGGGACCTTTACCTTTTCGATTCAGCTAACTCCAATGAAAGATCAGATCAAGACTAGAATTTCTCTTCAAGCAAGAAGGTAGCTCGACCAAAGGAGCACCGAGAGCGGTGGCTTTTTGGTGGAAAATTTATGATACCCACCCCATTCCGGGAACATCGGAGTGAAAGAGCATCGGGCATCTGGAACTGTTGTTTAATTAAAAGTTAAGCAACTAAATGTCAAATAAATTGAATCCACAACACCACGTGCCTCGCCTGGGAACGACATCATTCTCCGGTCAACGATGACCAGAGGCAGAGAGAGGCAGAGAGGAAAAGCGGAAAATTGATCTGCTTCTCGTGTTCCTGGCACATCAACACACACACATACACAAACAGGTTGACCCATGCGAGAGATACATCGGCAGCCCACGTCGCAAAAGGTGTCCAAACACTTGCGCTACTGTCACTGCAGGGGCGAAAACATTCATCCTGGTGACCGTTCGGTCAGTAGTCGTCGGTCAAACCACAAATCCGACCGTGTCCTTTGGCATTAAATTTAACGCCCCGTACATTGACTGCATCTTAAAGCCATAGATTTGCGCGGAATTGAACAGAATGAAGAGAGAGAGAGAGAGGACGAAACGTACGATATATGAGGATGAGGTCCTCGTATTGCTCACACGTATCGCTCCATTGCTCGATCGTAAATTGTGCTCCATTATCTTCGACGCTGGTGGCACAAATCAGTGGCTGGAAAAGTGCTGGAAAATGGCAATCAGGGTGTGACCAAAAAGGGGGGTGGAGTGGAGGGTGCTCTCTGATGACCCATCCTATGGCCGTATTTTCTCATCTCCACCAGCAGCTAAGCTACGGCTGCAGAGCTTTGGTCGTGTAAGCGAGTTTGCTGGCGTAACAAACTTTTTTGGGGAAACCCCATAGCGACTGCGGCGGGATGTGGGGTTTCCGTGGGAGAGGTCAACTATGCGGCGGAAATGGCAACTCTTTCTCACTCGTCGTGACAGAGTGTG
>NC_064878.1:59416048-59428548 GCF_943734665.1 Anopheles aquasalis | reverse complement strand
CATGACCGGAAAGGGAAGCGGTGTGATGTCACAACGATTACATACGGGTCGCGTTGTTATCAATCATTGTGAGTGACAACCCAGAATCTCTCCCTCTCTCACTCTCTCACTGTCTCTTTCTCTTTCTGCCTTGTTTCCCTCTCTCTCTTCCTCTTTCGATCTCCATCAGCAGCAGCAGTGATGAGAGCTTTCACTCTAAGTAAGTTGCGGGTGCTGTATATATGCTGTAACCCCCCGCCGTTGAAACTGCAAGGGAGGTTTGGAGTGATAAAAGACAAAAAAAGGGAAATTTCCCATCCCACGGACACCACGTACGTGCGTTGAGTGAGGTCGTCATGGAGGGCGCTTCTATGGAAATCCCATACTGGCCACACACAGCCACACAGCCACGCACAGCACAAACAAGAGGACAAGTCTTTTGAAGACATTGTTCCGTTCCGTGTTGTGTGTCGTCGGGTGAAAATGGGGAAGGAATTTTAACGACGGTCCATTGTGTGGCGAAAAGATTTCTGTAAACATTCCACGCTACCAAGCGACCAAGCGCCGTGGTCAGTTCGTTTAGCTCGAAGATCTCTCTCTCTCTCTCTCTCTCTTGATTTGAGAAGGGCAGAAGTGGTCCCGAGGATTAATCTGGGCACAGTGTAAAAAGACTTAACTTAAAGACGGAAAGAGAGTAAACTTTGGGTAAGATGGCTTTATCCGAGTGGCAGACAGGATTCAGGTAGTGACAGACCAACTGTGATACAGGGGACACCCTATCAATCAACCTGATCGTCACACGTCATTTTGCTTAATCAAGAGACGCTTTTCGGAATAAAAACTACTTCTAACCAAGTCGCCCTTTGTTCCTATGGAAATGATATTTCGTTTACAGCATTGCCAGTTGCAGATGAGGCATGATGACTACAATTTAGTTAACGAAAATTACATTTTGAAACGGTAGTAGTAGTAGTAGAAGAGTTTTATTATGACCGAAAGCTGCGTAGATACTACGAGCTTCTAATTTCAACGTTGTTGTATAATATCATACTTATAATTAAGGGTACAGGAGCGTCCTTTTCCTCTTAGAGATTATGCATTTAGTACCGTAGGCGGCTAATAGTTTCAGTTGCGTTTGCAGTTTTTAAGCTTAGCTACAGGAAAAAATTCCAAAACCTGTAGTTTTTTTTTCCCCCTTTTAAACTAAATTATACCGATACTTAAATATACCCTTTACCAGCCTTATAACCTATAGATTACTTATCTAAGAAGTTTAGGCGTTTTGCCAGTATGGAATTTCTTGCGCACCCTAGCCAGTACCGTTTGTTAATTTCGGCGGCGTGATCTGCGAGACGGTTTATTTTGGCCCTATTGTGAATATCGTTTGTGCTGTGCCATGGGGGAAGGTTGAGAATGATTTTTAGAAATTTGTTTTGGACTATTTGTAGTTTGTCTTTGTGGGTTTTTGCGCAAGTGCACCAAATGGGTGACGCGTAAGTGAGAGTGGGGCGGATGACTGATTTATATAACAGTATTTTGTTTTTTAGGTTTAGTTTCGATTTCCTGTTTAAGAAGCTGTATAGGATTTTTAAATATTTATCGCATTTAATCGCTGTGTTTACAATATGTTTTTTGAATGTGAGTCGGCAATCTAAATAAGTTCCTAGGTACTTTACGGATTTGCTCCAAGGTATTTCAACGTTTTTTACTTTAAGGTGTTTGCTTGGGAGATGTCTTTTGCTAGTGTTCCTAGTAAAAAATATTGCTTCCGATTTTTCGTCGTTTATGTTCATTTTCCATTTGTTGCAATAAGCTTCATATCTTTTTATGCTGTTGTTTAGGTTATTAATAATTGGTCCGGGGTTCTTGCTGGAGTAGCTTAAGGCTATGTCGTCAGCAAATAGGTATTGGCTGCCTTTTTTAATCTTTGGGATATCCGAAATGTATATGTTGAATAGGAGTGGGGAGAGGGTGCTTCCTTGGGGAACTCCTGCAGCTGGGATGTAGGTTTGGGATTTGCATTTGCCGATGTGTACTGAGTTTGGTCTGTCTTTGATGAATGAAGACACGATTTTTGTTAGGTAACTAGGAAATTTTTGTTGGTGTAATTTGTATATTAGCCCATCGTGCCAGACTGAATCGAATGCCTTCTCAGTGTCCAGAGTTATTAGACCTGTGGATTTTTTGCTGTTCATGGTTTTGGCTACGTTGTTTTTAAGTCTATTGAGCTGGTGCACTGTAGACAACGATTTTTGAAAACCGAATTGAGAATGTTGGATTGTGTTGTATGCTGAGGCGTGTTCGGAGATTCGGTTGGCTATTGTTTTTTCAAAAACTTTACCTATGCAACTTAGAAGGCTGATGGGTCGGTAGTTGTTTGGTTTAGTGTGGTCTTTTCCCGGTTTTGGGATAGCTATTACTTTGGTTTCTTTCCATTTGTCGGGGAAGTATCCGGATTGTAGGCAGTAATTGAAGATGTGGCTTATCAGAATTAGTGCTTTGTTCGGAAGGTTTTTAAGCATTCTATTGTTAATGTTGTCAAGGCCCATAGATTTCTTGGTTTTGAGGTTTTTAATGATTTTTTTAATTTCTTTCGGCTTTACGAGCTCAACTGATGTCAACGTTGTGGTGCACTGGTTGTTCTGTGTTTCTTGAGCTATTTTTTTAACTTTGTTTTCCACTGTGCTGGTAGTGTTGAAAGTGTTCAGGTGTACTTTTTCGAAAACTGTGCGGAGAGCTGCACATTTTTCATCAGGAGCGAGCAGAGTTTTGTTGTCTATGATCAAGGCCGGCACGTGGTTTGTTTGATTTTTAAGCAATTTGACGAGTTTCCACATTTTATTGTTGTTATTGGAGTTTCCGATCGCGGTTAAAGTTTTGTTCCAGTTTTCATTTCTTAGGGTGTTCGATTCGTATCGGATTTTTTCTTGGAGGAACGTGACTGTTTTCTTTGCTAGGGGGTCCCTACGATGTCTTTGGCTGATTTTGCGGAACAAATTTTTTATTTTTATGAGTTGTTTCAGATGATCAGGAATTTTGGTGTTGTATTGGCCGGGAATAATTTGTGGAACTGCTTCTTTGTGCGCTTTTTGGATTGTGGCAGAAGTAAGGTTAATTAGTTCGTCTATTTGTTTAGAGCTGGTTATTAAACTGTGATGTATGTTATTTAGCTCTATTTCGTTATTTATGGCTTTTCTAAATAGTTTCCAGTTTGCTGCACTGTAGTCGAATATTTTAGTTATGGTGGATCCTATTGGTTCTGTGAGTTTGATTTGGAATAGTACTGGAGAGTGGTCGGAGGAAAGCTCTGAGCTGGTGACCGGGGTGGTTGTTGCTAGGTGGCTGTTGGTTATGGTGAGGTCTATTATAGACGGGGAGAACTTAGCGGAGGTAGGATTGTACGTTGGGCTGTTTGGATGTTGTATAAGAAAGGTTCCTTTTTGATTTAGATCAAAGAGGGCTTTCCCAGCCCAGTTTGCTGTTTTACAGTGCCACATCCTGTGACGAGCATTAAAGTCGCCACAGATGAAGTAGTCTTGATTGATATTTGTCAGTTTTGTTATGTCGTTTATGAAGGCTGATCTATTTTTGTTTCCGCCCGGGTGGTAAGCAGAAATGATTTCAATTGGGCCTCTATTTGTGTTAATAGATATGCCTACTGCTTCAATTGTTTGTAGGTGGATGTCTTTTGTTAGCTTGTACTGAATGTTTTTTCTTACTATGAGGGCCACACCGCCTTTTGGGTCGCCTGCTCTGTCTTTTCTATGTATGTGGTAGCCGGGAATTGAGAATTTAGTTCCTGTTTTTAGGAAGGTCTCGCACACAGCGAGAACATCTAACTGATGTGTTTCGAGATAGTGCTCTACCTCGGTTGTTTGTCTGGAAATGCCATTGCAATTCCAGTGTGAGATTTTTATGGCAGATGGAGTGTTCATTTTTGACAATATTTACGGATGATTTTAAAGACGACCTTTATTTGGTCCTCTTTGGTCCTGCACATTTTGAGGCAGGTAAAAGTTTCTTGTACTATTTGTACGATCTCTTCATCGTCGAAGAGTTCCTCACTAGCATGGCTGCTTTGCTGCGGTTGTGTTGGTGTGTATTTTTTACTCCAATCGTGTGGGTTTTGGTTGGAATTGTAACTTACGTTAGGCAGTAGTGGAAAAGAGTTGAAATCCACTGCGGGAGGAGGAAGTTTTATAATTGGTCGGATTTGTGGTTTCGGTTGCTGTGTTGGACGGGCAGGGCATTGCTTAAAAGTAGCCGGATGGTTGCCTTTGCAGTTTGCGCATATTAGAAGGCGCGCGGGGATAATGCCATCTACTTTGGCTGGGCTGTCGTTTAGGGGACAATCCTTTGATGGGTGTGGTTCTGCACACTTTACACATTTTTGTATCGAGTGGCAATTGTTACCACCATGGCCGTATTTTTGGCAGTTTTTACACTGCATTGGGCTACTGTTTTTGGAGTAGTAGCTCCAGTAAACTCGACAGTGCAGCAGGAACTTTGTTTCACGCAGCGTTTTTAAGCTAATTGACCCTTTGGGGAAGTGTAGAAGTAATGTTACCTGATCGTCATAACGTTTATGTTTGACTGTTAGCTCCTTAATAGCTGTGGGGAAGATACTAAGAGATTTTAGTTCATCTTCTAGATCAGCGGATATGCTTCTGCATAGCCCTTGCAGTACCACTTTGGTGGTTTTTTCGTCTTCTGGTTGGAAGGTATGATAGTTTGTTTTAAGTGATGAAAGTTTGTCCATCACCGCTTTGTAATCTCTTTTGGTATTTGTGCATACCGCTATACCGTTTTTTGTAAAACTGGTGGTGTAGGCCACTACACCGGCACTAATCACTTTTTTGTGCACGTCCCCGAGTGCGTTGCTGTCCACGATTATTGGTGGCGGCTTTGATTCGTTTCTAATTACCGTTACATTCCGAACGGTCGTCGGGTCTTGGTCGTTTGCGTTTGCAAGTATCGCAAATTGGTTGACCGATGCGATGGTGTTTGTGCTAACGTTGGCAGGATTGCTCCCTACCTGAAAAGAGCTGGCTCGCAGCCTTTTTGGAGTCAATGTTCCCAGTACTTTTTTCCTCTTTGGTGCCATTTCGAGCCAGACACCGGGCTAGTTTCTCCTTTCTTCCTCACTACGTAGATTGTTTGGTCACTCGATAATCGAATAGATACGTGTTGCTACCTTGACGGCCGATAACAGACTGATTTTGAAACGGTGCTTCTGGCCAGTACCTCTGCTTTTGATGTTGATTTTGATTTTATCGACGTCGAACAAACTGCATATTTGACAAGGCATATGCTTTCAAAAGAAAGACAAAAGAAGCTAAAGAAAATTAAATAAATTGTAATTCGATTTATAAAAACATTCTATAGAGACTAGTTAATGTAGTAAACGATTTAGACATAATAAATTGTCGCCAATAAAGGGGCTGAGTAAGTTTTCCTTAAAAAAATCGGCTTTATAAAGATAGATTAGAACGCAGAGAAACGTTTTGGTGAAAAAAGAAGCATCGGTGTTTCCATTCCTATGTTTCACATTGTTAAGCTATCCTGCATGCAGAGCATACTCATCTGCTTGTGTCAATGTTGCAGCGCGATCGTATTTGGTCAATTTCCGTCATCCTCCCTTCCCCAGTCACTCAATCGATCAAAATAGAATTCACCGTAACTGGGCAGACACAGACGAGCCGTCCGCTTTTTGCTGCTGTTTGTCTAATGCAAGTGCAATTAATTTTCCATCTTTCCCCGTACTATTCACCCCGTTCCCCCCTGGCTGATCTCCACAAACATAACCAACCGTTGCAACAAATGCAAATTGCCACCCAATACCCCCAATGCCGCTCCGTTATTTGATCTGTTTGTTGTTGTTGTTTTTCTTCGTCTCGTTTCCGGATCCCGGTGCTGGATGGCTGCGCATGCTGGCATGCTGTTAACATTTCCTTCTTTTTCCCCTTCTTTTTACGGTGTCACCAGAGCAAAAGCTGTCACCCACGTAAAGCGCACGAACCGGGCACGCCACGGAAGCAGGTGGCCGATGGATCGCACCGAGCGCCCGGCAAACCAATCGACCGGCAACGATTGGCACCGATGGATGAGGATGAGTCGGACCGACTGCTGGTGGAACAGCGCCAGCACCAAGAGCAGAATGAACAGCAGCAGCAGCAGCAGCAGCAGCAGCAGCAGCAGCAGCAGCAGCAGCATCAGCAGGAGTCGGAACAAAGCCGCTACGAAAGCAACAACAAGCCGGTGGTGGCCACGAGCCAGCAGCATCGCCGTCAGCAGCATCACGCGAAGCTGCATCGTCAACACTACCGGCAACGGTTGCAATCGGACGGTTGGCAGAGCAGTCCACGGACTGCTGGCACTGGCCCGATCGACGATGCTGCTCCGGCGGAGGAACTGTTGAAGCGAGTCCATCGAACATAATCAACTGTCCGGGAGCCGAAGTGAAGCATCCGATGCCCGGATGCGATGCGATGTGCCGGTGAAAGCATAAAATCGTCATCCACCACTGTACAGCGGTTTGTACAAAACACTTTGATTACGATTATGATGAGCCAAGACCAGTGCGCGCACACAGATACAGACACACTCGTACGGAGAGACATACGAACAGTCGAAGCAGAAGCCAATCTGTCAGGTCAGGACAGGTGCCAGTGAAGCTCGTGTTTTTTGGTGCAATTGTTTTTTGATCGTGGTTGCTTTTTAGGCTAGATTGCCCGCAGATTGTACCGTCTGCAGTCACGGGGAGCAGTCCGAGAACAAGTTTGAACCACCAGCCGGTCAGATTTTAATGCAGAATGAAAGAATGCACAAACGGGACCTGGTTCGCATGGCTGGAAGATATTTGCAAACTGGACTTGAGGTCAGTTCCGTTCCGTCAGCACAAACAGACCGGTGAGCGACTGCTCGCCAGCTTCTTTCACACTGCATCTTGATAAGAGCTGGTGGCATTTGGAACAGGCAGTTCTTGGGAAGTGAAATCAAGCGATCGAGTGTTACGAAATACGAATGTGGAGCAACAACAAATTGGACTGCTGCTGTCGGTGATGCAGCCACTGCTGGTAGTGTAGCGGTGCACTGAACGATATCTAAATCATTATCAACGTGATAAAACCTACATTTAGATACACCGAAGCTGGATGCCCCGGACAGTCGGTGGGCACACAGAATTGGAACCAACAGTCGAACAAAAAAAAGGGTAGAGATAGAAAGAAAGAGGGAGAAGGAGGGATGTAGAGAGAAGTCTCCCTTATTTACGGCTAATAGTGAGAGCGGGTACTATCGACCCACCGCCCACATGGGGTGGGGGTGGTTGAAGAAGCCCGCATCAGCAAGGAACCTTATCCGCAACCACCATATCCTATTTGAAACCTCAACTTTAGCCACTAGCGCCACCATCACTGGCATCACTTGTTCACCTTCGCTACTATCATCATCATCATCATCACCGTTGCCCATCATTGAGGCCACCCCTTTGGGAAGAAGGGGCCATTACCGTACTATGCACGGACCGTGAATGGTTTCAGCCCTCTCATTGCCCTGGGAGGGAAACATATACAAACACATACACATCACGAACACACCACATAACTGGAGCATCTGGCCCTTCCAGGGTGTGTGCAGTATCTGCAAACCATCCCCCACAATCCACGACCCCCCAACCCGATTCCAACCCTTGCCCCGCGAGTGGCGCAATAACGTGCACGAATTCTAATGAATATATTTCTTGTGTGAGGGTAGAGCTTTCTGCGCTTTCGAAAAATATTGAATCGCCGTTGAATGACGGCGTCGGATCGTTCGATGGTGCACCAGCAGTGGAATGCTAGGAATTGCTAGACACTGTCAGTGGCCCCGGTGAGAACGGAAAAGAAAACACTCGTCCAGCGAAGGGCTGCACCGCGTATCGAATGGAATCGATTCTTGTGGAAACTGTGCATGTGCTATCCTGGTGTAGTCGGACGGACGGACGGACGGAGGGCAGTGTAGCTGCAGTGTTTTTTCGGTGAAGAATCTCGGAATGTTTTCGTTTTCTTTGTATCGAGTGGCGTGAAGCACCGCAGAAACACCAACGATGATGGTGAGGGAATGGCATGCTGCAAGGATAATAGCCTTGCGTAAAATAGTTTTCGCCATGAATGTAGCGTTTGCGATCGCTATTCGCTTCACCAAGCCCATGATCAATCAGACACAGAAACACAGAAACACCTAAGCTTAATGTGAAAGTGGTAGAGTTTAAATGGCGGAAAATGGGAGAGAAAATCGTTTTACAAATTTCCACCACGTAAAAAGAGAGCGCGTAAATTGGGAACCAGATGGAACTAAAACAAAACCAAACGGAAGAATTTTAAATAAACTAACAAAACTTAAAAACCCTCTACTCTAGGAGCTCTACTCACCTCACAGCTTACTGTGACCGACGATTAGGAGGAGAAGAATCCCTTCTAGAAAAAGCAAACTCCTTTTCCCCCCCGGACGCATGACGACGACGACAGTTGTACAGAGGCACTGGAACAAAACGGGGAGGCGATGCTGGGCGATACTAACTGGGGTTCGCTATCGATGATTCCCGTGGTAGTGATGAGAGCATATTGTGAAGCGTGCTTCGAAGCACGATCCGCTAAATGGCGTTCGGCCATCGAGCACGCTACTTACATGTACATACAAGTAAACGGATATTAGTTTATGAATTCATAGAGATAGCGCCAGTAAGCGAGAAGAATGAGAAGAAGATGAAGGACATCCGCGGAACACATACATAACACAACAAACACAAAAAATTCCAATTCCACGCGTGACGAAATGCCTGTAAGAAGAAAACAGCACCAGGAACGGACATTGGAGCAGAGGGAAATGGAAATAAAGTCTTTAACAGAACCGGAAACCCCAACATTAGGTTCATTCTGTGCAACAGGCATCCGTTTTTACTGAGTTGATGATGACAGCATTCTGTTCATGGTCTACGGCGAATATTGGTGAGTTCTACGTGTGAGGTGAGTAATTTTAAAACCATATTTATAGCGGACTAGAATTCCATCACCAGGGAAGGGCACCACAAGGGATTTACTCTTAACCATTTCGATCAACCGAATAAATTGTTAATCATTTGCGATCGCATTGATTTTTTCCTTTTCGCTCCTCATTTTCTGCTAGATGTTCCGAGTACCGGAGCTACTGTTGTATAAAGCTTCCAATTAAATCGAGCCTTCATAAGTGCTTCATAAAAGCCCGCCAGGGGAGTAATGCTATACCGGTAATTCAGTTACTGGTTCAGTTGGAAATGTGTAAATATTGTTTTCCGTATCCAAGAATGGAAAAGGACACATCAGTTCGTGCGCGAGTAAATAGTTCTCCCAGCCGCCAGTTAAACACTGAGTGACCCGTGGCCACCTTTTGACCTGTGGTTCAAGTGTTGGCAACCCATCCGTTCATCCGTTTCTATCGGCATTCGGTGCATCCAAATAAAGGGCTTCCAAGCGCGAAGTGGAGGCTCGTGCTCGGCGACCAAAAACCATCGCTGGCATGTTTGCATCAGAGCGGTCACCGCAGGGTACGTGAGACCTCCGGGTAAATACATTCCATGGTGAGGTGCGTGCGTCTGTGTGTTTGGAGCTCGGTGAAAATTGCAAATCGTTAGCGTAAGTGCCCCCGGAGGGGCCTACAGGTGGCAGTAAGCCCGGAGTTCGTGATTGCAATCAGCCACAATGCCGGGGTGCCGGAAAACACCACTTTTTCGGATTTTCCCCCAGTTGCCATAGTTTACATTGGAATTTGGGAACCGGATTGGATGCGCGGGACTAGCACGGGGACGGGTTTTGAATGTTTAATAAAAATCGGAATTTGTTTTTCAACCATTTCCGACGCCATTGTGACAGAATTGAAAGTAATTTTATTATGACTAGGTAAAAGAAATCATCAGAGGGCACCAAAAAATTAAAAGTAGCGTTCGCGAGTAAAAAGGAATTTATAACTTTTCTCCTGGCAGCAAACATCAATTGAAAACGACGGATCCGTGGCGTGTCTAAAGCATCCTTATCGGTGCAATCGACTGCAACGGGCATACCCTTTCCGTTGTCAGTTTTTGTCATTAATAAATGGCTTTCGGTGATTGCACTCAGTCTGATCGAATGCGCTTCGGGTACTTGAAATTGGCAAACTTCTCCAGCCGTTTTCTCTCTGCCGTCGACTGCCAGTTTTTGCGCACCAAAAAGCGAACTCTTGCAGTGCCGGAAAATCGTCCCTACCTCAACGATTTTCATCGAAAGGAAAACTTTATTTCAAATCCATTTGATGCACCATCGGCGCTGCTCTAAGTGAATTCAGCGAGGGATTTGCTTTTGTGTTGACTGCAAATCCACACACAAATGAAATATTATAATCTTCCGAGCGTGGCGACGGATTGAATAGGAAAGACAAACTCCAACACCAATGACGCTGATGGCGCGTGCACCAGGTTTTCCCCATTGCCCCATTTGGAACGGTTTGGTCCGCGTTCAAGTGCGATAATTAAAAAAGCGAAAGCGCAAATGAACTTTTATCGGAATCGATGGCGGTGATCCGCGAGGGGAGCACCGGGAGAGGAAAAGCATAATTTTCCAATAAATTTCCCAACGTTGGACTTTATTTAATGCTCATCATTGTTAAGAGCAAAGATGAGAGGAAGATAGAAACGGGGGAGGAATTGACGCTGGTGCCAGACACGATGAGCCAATCGACGAATGACGAATGACTGACTGACTGCCTACGGCCCGGACCATGCCAGATGCGCCGTCACTGGAGACTTATCACCGTAATCAGATTAAATCCAATTGAGGAAAAAAAGAACGGGAAAAACCCGGGCCTTAGCTGGTCCATCGCAGCATCGGCTAATGGGTCCCACGATTCATGAATTGTCTGCCACCGGTCCGAAGCAATCGGTCGGGCCTGATTGTTAGACAAATTGAATTAAGTTCATCTTCGTTCGTTCGGTGCGATTGCGAACTGCCTTCCCCTAACGAATCCCGATCGCCAGATTTATGCTCAACCATTCAATATCCTTCTCCCGTGGACACACAATTCGTCGCTTGTCCGTCGCGCGTCCATCGCGTTAACATTCCACCGGATCTGACACCTCGTCGGATTCGTCATGTGACCGTTTGCTTTATTGACTTGTTATCTGTCTAATGAATCCATCAGGATTCGAGCATCAGCTCGGAGCAGCTCCGATTCTGTTGCACGATTGATACGAAAAGTGGGGGCTGATCGATGAGGTGCCATCGGAGGCGCTCTGCGGAGTGCTCCGCGGAATGTTTGACGGGAACAATTGATGAAAGGGAATCTATTATGGTAGTGACGCTTGATTAGCTAGTTCCTAGCGTTATCAGCAGTCTCCAGTCTCCCTTTATAGCATCCCCCAAAAGACAATAGAACGTTGCTTCATTATACAGCAAATCGATGTCGAAAGCACCATCGAATCCAACCCGGATCCATTCACAAACCGATCTGGTCGATCAAATGGATTCACCGAAAAGCATCGACGAGGAGAGGCAGATGCATCCTCGAAATGCATCGCAATCATGCCGTAGTTCAAGCCCACTCGCAAAAGCCTCACTTGACTTGCAACATAATATCGAAAACCTCTTTTGTGGCTACCCAGCCAGCCCGTAGCATAGTGTTTTTTTTTTTATGCTAAGCCACGTCACGAAGCTCACACCGAAGGGGCGGCACATTAGAAGGACGATTTCGGTGGTTGATTGGCGGCGATAGGGCGAGTATGACCGCCTAAAGGGGTGAGGCCAATCAATAGAAGATACGGCGGAAACTGCTGGTACGGCGGTCTGTACGGGCCTCTAATATTGATGCATCGAGCCGCTCTCTGGCTGGCTGTGGCCGTGCCGGGACTACCGATTGCCCCCCTTTCCTTCACCAACCGTTATCGCCGTACGTGTTGCGGCTTATTATCTAGCCTTTTGGGGGGGGGGGGGGGGGGGGCCGGAAGGCGGAGTGGGTGGAATCGTTCGCGGGCACACGAGAGTACCACTCGAGATTGAAATGATCCTGACGCAATGGTGTGGCCTCTATGGTGTGGTATGTTAGTATAGCCCACAGGCAACCAGCTTCGGCGTTGGTGTCGGCGTCGGTTCGTTCGGTTAGAAGAGGCCACCCTCAAGCTCCCCCGTCCCTTTTTGGCACCACAACTTTCCGCGATCACTAGCGTGCGGTTGTGCGGCGGGAGGCTTTTTGCTGAGGAAGTTTTTTTTTTGCTCTTCAATTCCCCTTTTTTTGGACCTCCCGCCGGGACCGCCGACACTTTATGTTCCAACATTGAGCATTATTCAATAGCGCAGCGCAGCACTCAATGCGGTATGCGATGTTCACGTAGGTAGGTGGTTCCCTGGTGAGCGTTAGGTTGAGGGCCCTTAGGGCTGCAGACCGTTCCGTTCGCGTGTTTCATGCTGCTGCTGCTGCTGCTGCTGCTGCTGCGCTACTCAATTGATTGCGTAGCGTACTATATATCGGTTTGGCACTGC
>NC_064878.1:59373548-59411048 GCF_943734665.1 Anopheles aquasalis | reverse complement strand
GGCCGCTATCAGAGGTAGGCCACGACACGCGGATCACGGATCACTATGCTTTGTAGCCATTGCTGTGTTTGTGCGCGAGATTCGAAAACAAACAGTCGACTAAAGCACATGTAGCACAGCAACCAAAACATAGAGAGAGAGAGGCGAACACAGGGCATGTCTATGACCTCGCGAGTGGATCGCGACCAGATACACGGCGCGGGTACGCGAAATTTATTTCATTTTTCTCTCATTTTTCAACAATATTTATTTATCATTTCCCGTCCCCAAAGCGTGCGTTGGATGATACATCAATCACCGCCGGCAGACCCCGGGACCAGTCCTTCACACACGACGGTTAAAAATAGCCAGAAACTGTCCGTGCCTGTGTTGGATGGGTCTGCGATAATGCTCGGCGATTGCACTGCCCGCCAGTTCAAATCGAATCGAATCGGTACGCTGTCACGGGCCTGGGTGTCGTAACAGGAGATAAGAACGCGACCGAACACAACCTTTTCACACAACATCAACAATTGGAGCCGTGCTCCACGTGCTCGCTTGGTCGATCGCTTGTAACAACACATGTTCGGTGAGAGATTGCGAATCAAATTACGCACGACTGAAGATGAGGGAAGACGCTCGAAGATGGACGATATTCGGTGTGAGTTGAGTGGTTCTGCCGTTCTGAGCTCAGTGGTAGTCGGTATCTTCCGTTTGAAATTGAACTCACAAATCCGAATGGACCGGCTTGTTGGAACCTAAAACATTGTTCTCCTTGACGTGGTTTTTTTGTTTATTTCCTGTGAAGCATTAAGATCAATTGCAGAATCAACCTGAATCCAGCGAGCGGAAGGTTATTGGAAACCACACGATGATGCCACCCGCTAGGGGGGACACAAAAAAGCAGCACAACAGCACAATCTGCTGCTTTTTAAGAACGTTTATTGAAACATTTCGGCGGTGAGCAACGACATGACCACTCAATCGGGGAAAGGGGAACGCGAATCGTCGCACAAGACAAAACACTGGACAGCAAACGAAGCCGGATGGATGGATGCCCTGTATCCTATTGCCACCGTTCGCGTAATCGAAAGAATTATTGACGAAGATTAAGCGTTTCGCCGAAAAGTCTCGGCGGGGGTGAACCGGCGAAGCTATCGATTTTGTGTCCGTAGTATCTGCGCCACAGTCAGCTCGATGAAGTCGCTCCACGAGCGCTCGAACTGTGCGATGGCCGCCTCCTTCTCGCCACCGTCCGCCATCAGCGAGTAGTGGAGCGAGTTGAGGGCGAGCTTCTTCAGTAGCCGTAGGTCCTGGTGCGCGGAAGCGATTCCCAGGAAGGCAATATAGAAATCGTGGCTCAACGGAGTCGCCCGCCAGAACGACGGATCATCGGACGATATCACGAGCGGGAAATCGGTCGTGAAGAGCGCGCTGGCCGGGTGGTTCCGATAGTCGGCGACCAGCTTGAGCACTTGATTGGAAACGGGATTGATTTCGACGCAGATCCGGCGCCGTCTCACCTCGTCCAGCAGCAGCGGGTGCTTCTGTAGCGCGTACCCGTGCCCGATTCGCTTGGTGCCGAGCAGAATTGCATCGATCTAGCCGGGAGACAGTCCGGGGATAAAGACAATCCACCAAAGAGAAGGCCGCAAGTAGTCACTCTCGTCACTTACCAAGTTTTCGTCCGTCTGCATACCGTGCCAGTTGGTTTCGCCGGCATGGAACACAAAGTTGATGGTCGGTGGCAGGGTGAGCAGCATGTCGGCAAAGTCGACCAGCGGCCGGCCCAGATCCTCCTGGCCCACCAGATCGAACCCAACGACGTAGCTACCGTACTGCAGGTGTAACCGCTCGGCAGTGCTCAGATACTGGTCCACAGTCTCGTTGTCGACGTTCCGGAGTGGCGCGTAGATGAACTTTGTACCGGCGAACTGGGGATGCGTCGCTTTAAACTGCTCCGTTACGTTAATATACATTTCCACCACCTCCTCCGGTGTGTAGGTTTTGCCATCCAGATCGTACAGCTGCCAAAAGGGATGGCGGAAAGAGTTTGATTAGAGAGATTTGGGCGGGAAATTGGCAAGATGGTTGGCACTAGTGGTCACGCAACACTTTAAAGTAGATTCTCGTTTGATTATCTAACGTCCAAACCGCAGGAATGGAAGACAATAGGGGATTGAGTTGTTTAGACACGTGACATTCCATTGGGATTGCACATTCCGCAAATTACGAACGGGTGTGGTTGGAATGTAAGCTGTAACGGAATGTCACAGAACCGTTTCATACGATTGAGAGTCATCGCAAACAATGGTAGGAATTTCTAATGCCCCTCGTGTGTTGGTGACCTTGTGCGTACGTGATTTACATATCGATTCCAATGTTTAAATGCCACTTGATTAATGCTGATACAGGGCACTCTTATTCTCTTATTGATAGATCTTTCAATTAGAAAAGAAGCAAAGAGGCTTCTCAGTACCTTCTGTTAAGTAATTGTTAAAATAATTAGAATATTTCATCTAGCATCAGTCACTGAGTCTACTTGCAATGATCCAACCTACACCATTACGTAACCGAGCACCCAAAAAAAAAACTGATAAGGTCAACAATCAGCCAGAATTCTGTCAGACAACAGATTGATGGATCGGTTTGATTCGATCGCTTGCAATTGATTGCCTAATTTCTCACTTTTGCACCCCTAGCAACAGTCCGTCCTCTCATCCTTACCGTTGGTAGCACACCGCGGAACTCCAGGTACATCACATTATCGTCGTAGAACTGCTGCAGTGCCTCCCGGAAGTACATCTCCCATGCTGGCCGATACGTAACGATGGGTTGAAACGAGAAGAACATGGCCGTAAAGCGCGACCAAACGTCATTGATGCTTTTGTACGTGTTCACTGGATCCTCATCGTACAGCGTAAACAGATGCCTCACAGCTTCATCGTACTGTTCCGCTCCGGTCCGTTCGCGGACATCCCGTACCAACTCCCACCCATCACCGGCCGGTGCCGTACGAGCGAACAGAAACTCGGGACCATTCCACCCCTTGAAGGTGCCCCGTTGCCAAAGATGTTCCTCATAGGTAAGCCGTACGATCACCTCCGTACCGGCCAGTGCAGTGTCGTGCGCATGCAGCACTCCACCCTTTGGCATACGGCGGATCAGCTGGTACAACGGCGAGGCATCGATCTTGTCCAGCACCTGGAAGAAATGGCGAGCCGGTACGAACTGGAACGGATCGGCGAATCCTTCCGCCAGTTCGGCGCGCTTCAGCGACATCAGGTACTCGTTGACGATGGTTTCGTTGGCGGTGAGCTGAATGTCAGCACCGAGCGCCATGCTGGTTTCCTTCTGCACTAGCTGCGCCCGCTGCCGATGATACGCTTCCGGTGATGGGCGCAAGTGTCGCTCGATCAGCATCTTCGACTCACCCGTGGGCAGTAGCAGGGGGAGCAGCAGAAGAAGGAGCACCGACATTTTGTAGAAGCTGAAAATGGAATGGTGAAAAACGTTGAAACAATGGAACACTTTGGAGCGCCATCAGGAAACGCCATGATTGACATCACACGATTACTTGCAGGAACCGTTCAAAAACACAGATTGATCCGATTCGATGGTTGACGGTACTACTTTCGGGGAAGTAAACCGGAGACCGTTTAGGCCAGCCGTCGGATTGTCTGGTGATTGCAACAAAAATCATTTCACCTTCTCCGCTGGCCGCTGCACGATAACGCACGAAGCTACATCACGTCTTCCTCAATCATGCTGCAACGGGGTACGGGGAAAGGCCAAACAGAGGCCAAAACCATCAACCCCGGGAATCAGTACGGCCTCAGCGCACGTCAATCAGTGCACGTCCGTCGACACCGTCGTCGTCTGATTTGGCCATCATCGTCTGGTGCTGGTGCTGCTGCTGCTAACGAACTGCGCCGTTTTTGCTGCCAAAACCAGTACGGAACGTGTTTGCCTTCGGAAACCACGAAAATGGGAAGCTTTCCGCATGGTTCCCGGGTGATTTCTGGTGATTTCCCTGCTTCCAACGACCTGGCACCGGCAGCGGAACTTACCTGCGCTGGCACCAAGGATTGACGGACGGATCGCTGACTTTGCACGTGCGTTGCAACTCCCGCGAACACTCGTTAATCGCTCTCGTTCCGTTCCGTGTCGTGGCCAAATCGAAGTGGTCTAAAACGGTTCCGTACAGCCAGCAGCCAAACACCACGGAACCACGGAACAACGCGACCTGTCAGCGACTGCCGACGACGATGAACTGACGACCAGTGCCGATGATCACCAGTGGCGAACAGATGGCGGGAAGAGGAGGTGGAGTGGGGGGGGGGGGGGGTGGGAGAGGGATGTGATCGTGGGTCAGCGGACTAACGCTTATCAGGTTGTAGGAAGCTGGATGCTCTTTTGAATGAAAACGTGTGCTTCAACAACAAGCGGGCCCGCTTGTCGCTGGTACTACTACTGGCCACGGCCGGATGCTGTTCCGATGCATCGGTGTGTGTTTTCGAACAAAACAAAAATCGTTCAAGAGAGTAAGGGTGTGTCTTTGAGCCTTTTTCTTGGTACAAAGTGTGTGGAGAAGCGATGAGATGCGCTGTCACAACGATTAAACAGTTGTTTGAGAGTGTACTTTGTGTTAACGTATCAATAACTGCATCTTTGTAGTGGGCGCTTGTGTTTTGCTTCTACTAGTATTTGGTTGGAGAAAAATCTGAATTCAACATAAAAATAAATGATGAATCATTAACATACTAAGTACACTCGCGTCGATCATCAGTTTGTTCGAGAACATCCAAACTGTTCTGAACCTTTTGCACCTGATCATTTAAACAAGAACTCTTGCGTGGTTTGGTTGAAATTCATATTTTCTTATTGATTTTTGTTTCCAGAATTGGGTGATTTGGTTTCTTATAGAATCTGAAAACTTCCTTTTTTTTATTATAAAGCTAATTGGAAGCTATGATTATGTAGTCTCTTTTATCTTGCATATTATAAATTAATTTAATTATTTTAATTATCAAATAGCTATTAGAAGTTTTGATTTCACATTTTGCTCCCTGTAGATTTCCAAGAACAAACACATGAATGAAACATGTTAATGAATCACCACTGAATTCATCATAAGAGCCAATAAATAGATAAGCTCGTGATTGAAATTATCGTTGGAAAGAAATTTTAATTAAAAATTTTCTATAAAACTCTCGCTACCATTTGTTACCCTTCTACCATGTGTGAAATCTCCTGCACTTTATCGGATGACGTGCATTCGACAGACACAATCATTAAATGCAAAACCATGATAACCAATCGGCACCGACCGGAACTGGAACGGCCTTTCCCGTTCAGTTTTCCATTAAACTAATCTCCCACTCCCCCCCCCCCCCCCCCCCCATCCGGTGAAGTGCGCATAATGGTATTGCAATTGAAGGATTAATAATTAATCCATTGATTATCACTTTCACATCCAGAGAGCGACCGAGGGAAGCGATTGTGAAAGAGAAAGGGAATGCGGTGAAAGCAGTGCACGGATAAACCACCACCACCACCACCACCAAACAGGACACGTGCGGACATCGGTTGCTGTTGCGTTTGGGGTTTTTTTTGTGTGTTTTTCTCGGTTTTCCGCGGATCAGCTTGATTGACGCGATTGGTTTTATCCGGACACCCCGAACCGGCTGCTGGTGCTCCCGGTGCTGCTGCTGCACATCGCGACTCAGGACACCATTTCGTGGCGGTACGGGACTACTACCCATCAATCGCCAATGTGCCATCAGCGCCCGGGGGGTTTGTTTGCAAATTTAATTTTAGATGAGCCCGCATCCCGCTGATGCGTCCGTGGTCGCGCCGAAATGCCATTTCGACACAGAATCTGACGGCGACGTGTTGGCGAAAAAAGGGGCAAAACCGGAAAACCTTCAAATTGACAACCAACCACACAAACACTCACTAGGGACGTGATCACTCTGGCTCTGTAAAACATGGGGCTTCGGAGGATTCAAGGATGTTGGCCTAATTGATTTAGCAATTTGCTTTCACTTTATTGATGGCCCCTTTGTTGGCTACCACGTGCTAGTTTGTGTATGTGTTTTTATTTATGCATTTATGTTCTCGTCAACAATTGCCAACGTGTATCATGGCAGCACACATGTGATGCATGTGCACTTGCGACGCGCGGATCCTCTCTCTCTCTCTCGATGATGATGACGGTCCCTGATCTTCCCGATCCCATAGGAAGGAGGAGAGCCCAGTCTCAGAACGGGCAGCAGATGTTACCGACGTCGTCCGGATTGAAGCACCAGCCGGACGGGAAGCAGATGACGGCGAGCGCGACAAACTCGTACACCTCGAGCTGGTCGAGCCCGAACGAGGTCATGAAGTGGTCCAACAGGTTGACGGAAAAGTGCTCCGGTTCCATCGAGTCCTGTAATGCGACCGCAAAAGGGTGGTGGTGCAAAAGGTGTGGAGATGAAGGTGACTAGGCGTTAGACCGACCAGCGGCTCTCTGGTGTACCGTGTTCTGGTTGTAGAGGTGAGGTCCATGCTCTAAGCATGGTGATGGCGTGTGATGGGAGCGAAGGTGAAAGGTATGGTCGATTAGAAGGGACAGCAGATGTGCCCGATGTCCTCGGTGTCGATGCAGCCCGAATCGTGGCACACGATCGAATATCTAATAAATGTGCCAACGTTGGCTGGTTTGTATGAGAACGCTAGACGGTTGGACACCGGCACCGGATGCTGTGACGACGATGAAGACGAAGCCCGATGAGATGAAGCTCGCACCCGTCCTGGCTGATGAAGGGGAGATGAAGGGGAGGGTTAGATGAGTTTTAAGGACCACAGACAAGCACCAGGATGCCCCTTCCGGGATGGAATATTTTAATGAAACCCCTTCCCTCCCTTGGAACCCATTTCCGGTGCAACGGTGCTCTTGATGCACTGTCATTCCCTTGGTTTGAGATTGCCTTTTCGTCGTTCGAACGGCATGTGCTCGATCCGAGTATCGATCCGAATCGCTCTCTAGATAATAAATTATTCCAACCGTGTGCCAGGTATGTTAAATGAAAATTCTTTATTAATCAACATTCCATCACAGAGTCCGACACTCCGTCCGTGTCTCAAGGCCAAACCCTGAGCACCACGTCGGTTGCCTCAGAAATCATTATCGAGCTCTCGGTGCTAGAGATTCGACTGTCTGACATACGATTGGGCCATCTTCACACCGGAAAGCATGGGCAACGGGGAGTAACCTCCAACCTGTTGGTCTGACCGTTCGCCGTTCTATTATTGGTTCAAGTCCCAGTCCTGGCTCTCTGATATCGAATAACGAAATCCCTTGGTGACAGTAAATTCGACCGGAAATCGGTAGTCGGAGCAGTTTTGATGCAATCAGGACGGAAATGAAATCCGATCGTCCTGCAGCAAAGGGTCTTAGAGAAATGGGCCATAGAATGAATCTCAAAAGTCAATATGCAATTATTTCCAAACTCAATTATTGATTCGAAATTGTATAAATAGAACCAGAAGAAACACGGGAATGGCACCGTTTTTGGACTGGCAGTGGCAGGCAGGTGGTCGACTTTGTTGGGAAAAACTTTTGTTTCGATCGAAGCAACCATCAGGAGGGAATGGATTGTAGCCATGGAATCAACAAAGTGCAGGTGCACTTGTTGTTGGAGTGCTTTGTTTAGAAATAACGTTGGACAAAACTAATAACGAGAAGCTGCTGGTTGATATTGTTTTTTCTGTAATTATCGGTTCAAACGAACCATTTTTTATGGTCTCGTCACATTCATTTTTCATTCCAAGACTCTTCCTTGCAAGGTTATAACTTTACAGAAGCGCTATGAAGGGCATCTCTGCTGGTAAATTGTGAGAAACAGTTTACGCCGTGCTCGATGGCCACAAACAACACAACGCAACCATCCATCAATCCTAGCATCTAATCTTGCAAAATATGTACCAAAGCACGGGTCCCGGGTCAAGTGGTTTGACCTCGCTTACCGGGATTGCTGCAAAACTTTCCGAGATAGCGAGAGCGAGAGAGAGCGCGTGATTAAGTAAGGATATAAAATGATTCTTCGACTGCAGAATGCAGGAAGCTCTAGTCTGCTTTTACCGTCGACGGATTCGTCGTCTTGCATTCCGGAGCCCCAAGGGCTCGAAGCCACAAGACTGTATTCACAAACAGTTCACAGCGCACTGGAGCTCCATATAGATCGAGGTGAAATTAATTTAAATTTAAATTTTCATCACAACCAACCAGCCAGCCAGTGCTCTAACTGGGTTTCGTGTTCGGCCTACACTCTCGAAAAAGGTTCACACAAAAAGCGATTGTGCAAGCGAGCGAAGCGATGCAACGACGCTGCAGCTCCGAGGCGCCGGGAGGCCTTATGCTACAAATTGGCGTCCTCACAAAACGAAGGTTGTTTGATGACCCATTTTCTGTACCTTCTCCCCTTTGGGACAGCGTTCGAGCGTCACGCTAATGCTTCTTTATCGGAATGACAAATTCAGTTGACGGGGCGCCTCCACCGTGGGCCTCACCTCCGTCGAGGGGGGCGTTTGGCTTTAATGAACTGTGCAAAATTGATTTCATCCACCAGAAAACCCCGACAGAACGAATGAATGAACGAACACTCGCGAACACCAACGGCCAACGGTGTGCTAAAAAGCTACTGGAACCATTCCCGTCTCGACAACCCAAAGTCTGGCGATGAAGATCCTTTTTGGCTTTAGGAACCGGCATCAGGGCACGCTGGGTGGTCGGGAAAGGGCCAGATAAGGGAATTTATCGAAAACTTTCGCCGTCTGGCGTCGTGCTGGAAGTGTTGGTTTTAACAGTTGGCGACTCTCGACTCACAGCTGCGGGCATTGCACAAAATGTGCTGGCGATCATTCGATCCACCCGGCAAACCGGTGTGCCCGGTGTAATCGTGACACTCTACTGCCTCTCCTTGCCCTCGGTCTCTCTTTTATTATGGTGCCCCTTGCATGCCGGGTAACGTCTTGAGCAGAATTCGATGCAAGCTGCTAAGCTGCTGCCCTCCGCCCTCCTCGTTTCAAGATCTAACTTTTGCTGGTTTATCATTTGAAATTGAGTTTAAAATTCATTACAATACATGGCGCAGTGTGCTGGTCTGGCAGGGAACGGGGTTTGATTGGTGATTTCGGGTCCTGTCCCGAACGAACGATCCACTTGGCACACATCTCGGTTCACATCTTCGGCTCGTTTCATTTGCATAAAGGCGGCTGGACGGAAGGGTCGCTCACTTTGCGTAATGAAAAAGGATAGCGTAGCCGTCATTAATTCCGGAGTGACACCCAAAGAAGGAACGGTGGTTCACCTTTCTTGGGGTTGGCCAGGCCAAGAAGACAACAGCAACAACGGACCAACGGACCGACCGGGCCGGGGTGCTCGTTAGCACATTAGTGTGCCCAGCCTTTGCCTGGGAGGACCGTAATTGAGTGGCAAAATGCATTTTCCTGTTCAAACTTCCTAATTGATGATGAACGATGTCCCGGCGACACCGATGCGGTCCGATGGCCCCGTTGGTGTGTAACGTTGGTCCCATCGGTGTCGATTGCCGACATCTAGGGGTTTTGCGGGAGTTTTCCCGGGGTGGGCGTTTGTGGGACGAAAGAAAGTCACGCCAGGTGCCGGAACGATCCCGTCTCTCCGTAATCCTCGTGGCCTGGGTGATCGGTTACGGAAGTGTTGACCTTTGTGACTGACATTTCTCGCACTATCTCGCACTGGCCCTGCTCTACACCGTTAAGGTCTGCGATGGTCTCGTGGTTCAATAAGGAAAATGGTTGTTGTGATTTCGCACTGCCTTGATGCGAGGGAAGCGTAAATGATATGTTGAAAGCGTTGGCGAGACCGCACGAACCCCCTTGATGGTGGATGTTGTTCTTGCTCGATGAAGGATGAAGAAGATGAAGTGATGGAGGGTACAGCCAATTGGCGTTGGGATTTGTTCAAAGGTCGTCGGCGGTCTTACCTGGTAGGTGGTGAACTGAAAGTCCTTCGGTGTGCTGCTCTTGTAGTACGGTATGCGTTGCTCCAGTGCCTTGTCCAGGTGAAACTTGATGAAATTTTCACGATCTGATACGACATAGAACGGGAGAGTTTGTGTGAGTGAGAGAGGAAGGGAGTCACCGAGTCCTTATAATGATTGATGCCCTGTTCCACCTCCGTCTTGGTGATGCTTTGCTCTTGCGGAACTCTCAGAACTAACGCTACCCAAGACGCCTCTTACTAATCAATCTTGGCTAGCTCCTGGGCTGACTGGCTTTTGAGTTTCAGTTATTAGTGAACCGGTACTTTTCCGGGGGGCCAAGTTTTCCCGATCCCGTTCATTTCGCACGCCGGGGGCGGTGTTCGATAAGATTAGAAGGTGCAATAATTGCTGGCCAGGAATCGAGACAATCCGTTGGTGTTTGTGTTTCTGTGAAGTTTCCTTTTGTACTTTGGGCACGATTAGTACTAATGGTGGCGATCAAAAAAGGATTTACAGTACTCTGTTCTCTGCAAATGTTTTGGTGCAAATGTTAAATTTACATTTATATTTCTAATGTTGACAATAGGATAGCTCTGATGCACTTGCTGATTAAATTCAGATTAAATCCTTCTCTATTTCCACTAAGCCTTATCATTAATCTACAGCATACTCTCAATCAGTTCGGCGATTTACTTTGAATAATCCCGTAACAATTATAGTCAACTGTATCCTTTGAAGTTTTCCAAGACCTTTAGCTGCAAGTCTTCCGTATCGAGCTTCTCGAGTTACCTTTTATCTAACCCAACACCAGCAGCCGTCATGCTCTCATTAGAGCAATCAATGCTTCGTTCAATTAATTGCAAACTAAAGGAAAGACTTCGGCTTCTAACACCGGCGCACACCAAGAATCAAAGACGATTCCATCACATCTAAGCTTCCTCCGAAACCCCCTCGCTTGGCCGAAATGACTAGCGCCTTCCATCATCGTCACAGTTGAGCACGTGGGGACCGGGCTGGTGCCGCGATAATCGCTCCAGATTGCTTGCCTGCCCGGGGGGTTTATCAGATCAAGATTAAACCCTGCGGCGGCGGCGGCGGCGGCTGCGACGCTTGGTGGCGCTTGGAAAGGTTTTTCCGGGATCGACAAAACCAATCCTAGCACGCGGTTCAGGGCAATATAAATTAATTGCCGCCCCTGCACGGTGGCGAAATTGAGAAAACAACAAATCCGGCACTGCTGATTGTGCGCCGCTCGAGGGGGGGTGGTGGCCCCTTGAGCCCACCTATAATGACCCAGAAAAAAACGGACGAAGAGGGGGTATGTGTGGAAGCGCATATTAAGGCATGGCGCTGCCTTTTTTCCAATTAGAACCAGGTTGCAACCGAACAGGAACAAACGAACGAACGAACGTTCGGATGCAATCTTGTTTCGGTGGCTTCGAGGTCGCAAAACTCATTCTCGAACTGCTGATGAGTTCACAGACTACATACAACCGGTGCAAACATACACACTCATACACGCCACTCCAGATGTACGCACTCACAAACGGCAAGCAATTAAAACTAATTAAAACGATCCAAACTTTATCCATTCGCCAAACCAAGCTTTCGCAATCCGTTTTTGTTGGTCGGGCAATGTCTTGGAGGGTGGCCCCATAGCCGCACTCACCTTCCGGTGCAACGGCATCGAAGTAAGCCTGTGCCGCCGATGGAGAATCGGATCGAGTGGCCGCCGCTGCTGCTGCTGCTGCACTTGTGCCAGAAACTTCAGCCAACAATCCGATAGCAAGCAGCAGAATCGCTGCAAATCCTCGGCCTGGTCTGCCTTCTCTTAAATTTCCCATTTTCTACCCCGAGCTTTCCCAAGCCACTTGTAGGGATACTTGTACTCTAAGACAGGCCACTTCGGCCAGCATTAACCAACTATAGACACTCGATACGGGTACAGGTTGCAGACTGGAGCCTTTTTCGATTAACCAATGAATGGCGGATAATATGCTTGTTAGTCCTTCACGCTGGAGTCCGGGAGCGCGAAAAGTAGTTCCACGAGCCAACACTTTCTACACTTTGCTCCACTTGGCGTTTCCCTTTCGCTAATGAAAGGATTATCGTATCAGTATTAATAGCCCACCACCAAGCAACATTAGACAGAAGAGGAACGTGTTCTAAGGGGATGCTTGAACCGAGTGCCTCGGTTGTGGCCACTGGTGATGCGGTTGCCGATAATTGGCAACTTGGTGTTCGGTAGTTGTTCCTTTCCTTTTTTTACTCCTTATCTCTCTCTCACATACACTCAGTCTCTCTCGCTCTCTCTCTATCCTGATAGAGGGGAGCAACAACACCACTAATTGACTTTTAGTTGCCGTCGAAAAGGTTTCCAAAAACTTATGCTCCGTGGCTCTGGAGCTCACACCTCGCAAAAAACGGCACAACAAGGCTAGGGAGCGGTGTTTACGGTACACCACAGAGCGTGCAATTGAGCCCCATCGACATGCCAACCTGTTAATAGAGCTCAGGAACAGCACCCAGCACCGGGAGCCTGGATCGAAGCCAGCAAACGAGCGATCCCGGCTACCGATAATCTTTGCTGTGGCCATTTCTGTGGGGAGGCGGGTAGTGGCAAAGAAAGCAAATACGCGACGACGCAGGTGGTGGTGGCGAGGCAGACTGATATGAGATTTTATGAGCCTCGATCTGATATCCCAATTGCTGGTTACTACTGGAGCGAGGTGCTACTCGTGGTGTTGTTTTGCGACGTGCTTTGGAGGGGATGAGCTTTGTTTTCTGGTGCCATAAACCCATTAATTGCCTTGGGCAACCATCTGCCGGGCCAATCAGGCCAATCCACCGTTACTTCCTTCCCCTTCCTTCAGGGTTCCTCTCTAGTCGTTGATGTGTTGCTGCTTATAATGAGGCGAGAAAGGATGCGTCACGAGAAGTGGTGGCGAGACAAAAGAAGGTACGAAGAAAGCCACTTCCGAGCGCCACTTCGAAGTAACCGGAAGCTTCGCATGGACCTTGACTGGGTCAAAGTGGATCTCCGTTAATCGGATCGGATCCGATTTCCCGGTCGTTCAGACGAGCAAAACCGGAGGGACATCAACCGGAGAGTGTCGGGCTTGTCAACGCTGCTTAGTCTGTGTGTCCGCGCGAGAGTGCCATTGCTGACGGGTGTCTGATTTATGGTCCTTGCCTTCCCTCAACACCTCCCAGTTCCGCTGGATTCGTTCGCTTTATCTGCAGAAAAATAAGCGGGAGGAGGAAGGGCTACAGTCAGTTTAATTGGTATTTCGTCAGACGAGCTGGCCTGCGAGGGACCATTCAACGTCGTAGGATGGCTCTAGGTGTTCGTCTATCGGTTCCGAGGCGCCAAAGTGGGGATCACCCAGTGAGTAACGAACTGAGAATCGAAATTAAACGCTCCCGTGAAATCTGAAATCGGACGGAACGCTTTTAACGATCGCCGGTAGTAATTTAATGTCCCGAAGCCCGAAGCGGACTTCCTGTTAGTTACCTGTTCCGGAACGCTATAAAATCGCTGTGCCAAGCATTAATAAGGTACTTTACGGTGTAATTAGCTGCGTGACGCTCTTCGGCAGCAAAACACTTTTCTTAGGAGGAGTCGGCTTGCAGTTTTTGTCTCGCCCATACAAAAACTCACATCTAAAACTATTCCATCTGTTTCTTAAAATGTATAAAAATATAATATAAAAAACACAGCTCCATATCTAAATTTATTAGGTAGTTTTAGTGCTATATAGCGTGCTTCTATTAGCTTTAAATCATTTAAGAAAAACTCGATGAAAAAACGAGTTTTTCAAATTTTATGTTGCACTTGCGTTCATACGAGTACGTTCAAAACTGGGCCACATAATCATAACTCCCGAATGTGATTGCATAAACGCGAGCCCAACATAAATTTGAAAAAGGCGTTTTGCAGCCGAACTGTTCTAAACTGTTATAAACATGTGATTTTTAGGTATTAAGGATTTTTAGGTAGTAATATAGTTATCAAAATTGCCTTTTGCTTTCCTTGGCTTTGAGGATGATTTTTTTTAATTCAAAATGTTGTGTTGCGCTTATACTCAATTTTTTAAGCAAGAAAGATTCAATTTGTGTCTCAAGTGAAATGCGTGAAGCACAAAAAAGCAAAACTGAAATGGATGTTTCCAAAAGTACGACAGCAGGAGATACAATAAAATATTCGCTATTTAAAATAAACAGAGCTACAGCCATTTGTGGTATGAGTTCATAATTCCTAGTGTTGCGAGCTTCCCCATTTAATACTGATAATGATCGAAACCAAATTAGCTTCATCTGGACAAATAGTTGACCCTCGCACGGTTGGGGGCGATTCGATGATTTACAATCTTGCTCACACGTTTACAAGATGTCGAATTTGTCATTGACCACCGGACCGTCGGACCGACCTTCGCGGGGGATGGTAAGGGGGCAAGGGAACAGGCGAAACGGGTACAGGTCAGCCGGTAGCAGATAATGCTGCTGCTGCTGCTGCATTCGACATGCAGTGACCTGATTTTTATGCAAATCATCCGACGACCAACAGGTAATTGTGGATGCAAACTTTCCGCCGCCCCCCCCCCCCCCCCCCACGACGGCCACCACCCGCCTAGTGGGTGGATATTTATCCGAACCGCGAATCTTACCGAGATAACCTGTTGCGGCTGCAGCGTCATGATCATTCGAGACCCGGTGGCCTTTTCTTTCCAGAACCAGAACGCCACGGTGCCAGGTTAGTTAACTTAGGGTTAAAACGGCCAGTTTATTTCCCTCCGGACACATTTTTCGTAACACCCCATCGGGGTTGTAACAGCTTTCAAAATAATTCTGTTCTCGTTCCTCTTTCGTTCGCTCTCTCTCTCTCTCTCTCTCGCTCGCTAGTTGGTAAAGTTATAAATATATACAAAAAGGCTGGAACCACAGAACTGCGGCCAACCTATAAGACTCCAACGCCTCCAAAACACCTGGCCTGGCCACTCTGGTGCTGGCCTTCGAAGACGAAAACGATAACTATGGTTCCGGGGAGTTGTGGGGATGGTTCTAGTACCGGTGTATCGATTCACGGTATCTGCTATGGTTTCGTCGATTGTTCCATTTACAACAAAAAAAGGCAACATTTAAGAGACGGGGCGGGATTACATTGTAAACATGGGAATACCCATCCCCGTCGGATTCTTCCCTCGGGTCCTCTGTGCTTCTTATTATCTATTGAACTCCTCGTCTTCATCATCGCCGTCACGAAGTTTATATTGCTCACTGGTTCTCGATATGTACACAGTTGTTTTTTTTAGGGAGGGGAAAGTGTTCTATCGGTTCGGTTCTACTAATTCCTTTGCTAGCACGATAACAAGGCACCGATTTGCTGCTTGTCGCTACTTTTAACTTTTCCACCTTCTTCACACTAGCTTCTTCTTCTCCTAAGAACGGGCCGCTCTCTGTGTTGGCCGGTCCTTTACTGGAAATCTTTTGACTAATTTTCGTTCTCTAGACCTCGACTGACCTCAGGTTGTTCTCACTTGTCCTGCATCTTTCACTATCATCTCTCCTCTTCCATCAACCCACGGGACGCATGAAATCTGCCAACCACCTCCTTCGATCCCAACACTCGATCGAACCTTAATCCGCGGAAGGAAGGAAGTGCTCACTTGAGATCGAATTTCGTGCTTCTGGTGTATCCGGACTGCTGCTGCTGCTGCTGCTGCTGCGGCGGCGACGTTCTGATTGTTTTATTACGATCCTTTGGCGCTTCGGTGCAAGTGAACGTTTGGTGGTGGTGGTGGTGGTGGTGGTGGTGGTGGTGTTGATGGCGTTTGCGATGCGGGATCATCACGCGTTCGGCGCTCTGGCATCCTCCATCTTTAGTTGCGCCACATTGCCAACGTGGCAAGGAAGAGAGTAATACTGAGGACGATGCTGAACGCCGGGATCGTAGAAGTAGTAGCAGCACCACCACTACCACTATCACCACTATACTCGTCCGGTGCGGGCCGCTCGTCCGTTCCTGCTATTGTTCCGGTGGTGCAATGATGGAGCGGATGAGAAAATGGTGCAAAGGGATTTCGTTTCATGGGACAGCGGCACCCAAGACGGAGAAGAAGAAGAAAAAGGCGTAGCAAATAGGAAGAGAATGAAAAACGGAACAGGTTAACACAATTCAGGATCTCTTTTTTTTTCTCGCCAAAGGCGATCGATGGGCGATCTTCTGCTCTGCACTGGAAGCACCGTACTGTGCCAGGGGTAAGGCAAAGGGAAGGCACTGGAGTGTCGCAAGGAAAACAACGAAAACAAAAAAACCGAGAAACAATACGAAAGAAACCAATTACGGGACCAAACGATAAGCTTGCCGATGCTGCTTTGCACTTTCATTCCGTTCGCAGTACGATACACGCCTGGCCTGATACCGGAGTTGGTGGATCCCACCGGGTTCCTATATGGCTAATATGGCTCTGTCCCTCTCTGGAGCACGATCACAATGCGTTGGAGACCAAAGGGAGGTGCCGTCTTCATCTTGGCGACAAACGCGATCGTATGAAGTACTATCTCCGATCCAGATACCGGTTGATGGAAGCTGATCTTCGCTTTCTGTTCTTGGAATTCTCACGCACACGCACACATACGGGAGCACACAAGTCAAAGGTTAACTTAGTACCACCCCCGGCCGGCCACTTGACACTTTGGGAGCGAGATTAATTGAATGCGCCGCGCGGGCGACAGTTGCAGATGCAGTTCGGTGTTGACGGATGGCTTCTATCGCTAAGCTCCCTTTTATTTTTTTTCATCTTCTATCGGCACGAAATGGAAACGATGATTAGCGACCCACTCCAGAGCTGATGCCGGAGTTCTATCACCATCGTTTATTTTTCATGCTGATGGAATGGAACAAAGGGAGGCCCAGGTGAATCATACATCCAACGTACGATGCAACGGCAAGGAACGATGCAGTTATCATACGAAAGGACACAAACGCAAACAAACAAATCAATCGCACAGTCAGTCGGATACGGAAGAAAATAAAGAAGATAGAACGGATCATGAAAAGAAAGAAAAGAAGAAAGAAACAAAAAAAAGAAAAACGAACAAAATCAATAAAAAACGATTCAGAAACGGGGGGGTGGGGATGTGATTGCTACCCGTGCGTGCAACTCACTACCAAACCGTGAACCATAGGACGTGGCGAATTACGTGCAGCAGCAGGCTACCAGCAGGCACTAACCCAAAACTAGCACTAGTCCTTTTCCCCGGAGGAACGATTCCCGTGCAGACATCAGGCAGCACAGGCTGAAAACTGGCTGACCTGTGACAAATGGAGCGATTGCTATATTTCTACGTGGTGTGCGTGCAGATTGTGATGGCGTGCAATTGACTGGCCGGATGTGCTCTACTTTGGGGACTACGGTGTGCGGTACAACATTCAGGAACTGCTAGAGTCTCAGTCTACGCTATACGATTGCTTTCGATGCATATTAGTGACGATCTTGAGTGTATTCCCCTTCCGTTTGTTTTGGGTTAGTAGTCGAGTTAGTGGAACTTAAGTAGAATTTACCCAAAACATATAACAACCCAAACAAAAACGGTTGCATAATCCAATGCAACCACCTTCGCAGCATGCAAATGTCGTAAAAAGGTGTGTCGCGAAGGAAAGAAAGTTGCAGAAACTTATTGGCAGCCGTCGTATAACGTAACAATGGCGCTTTCGGTTAGTTTGGTTAGTTCGCGACGAATTAGGCAGTTTCGCGGACCGAATTCTGTGCCAGTGCATGGTGGTTCCTACGAAAAGTGCGTGCAGTAACACCTTGATAGCGATATTAGATTGCTTCCACCTCAGCCGGCGGCTGTGGTTGCCGCTTCGGTTCCGTGCCTTTTCGTTGGCGTAACGCAGGCGTGCAGTCCTATCCCAAACGAACTACTGGGCAATAAGGCTACCCTCTAGCCGCTACCCTGGTGCAAGAGAGTATCGATCGAATTCCGTCGAGCGTGGAACCGCCGTGGTGGCGAAGCGTGAAGAAAGCCGGTGCCGGTGCAGATCAGAGGCAGATCAGAGGCGCAAGACTACTACTGCTGCGTGCTTCTCGCTATTTTGCTACAGTGCGTACTACACAGTTATCACGGATTTGGTTCGGATACGGGACCGGCGGCGATTTTTGTGCCAAATCGTCACCTTACACCAATCGCTTACACTGGTTTGGTGAAACCGACCCGTTTTTTTTCTGTAACATTGTGGTGTTTGTGGGGGACGCTCTCTAAGGGGAGGCGGTTATCTGATTCGATCGACAATGGAATCTTCGTTAAATCGGAAGTTGGTGGTAGTAGAGACAGAGACGCGTTTGAGAGAAACTTGCTAGTGGCCCTGCATTCAGTTAGTGGTAGCGAGGGAGTTTGACCAGATGATCTAGATGCAGACTGCAACTGCGTGGGTTAGATGGTGGACGCACGAACAAGAGGACATGAGGCGGTTTAGTGTTTGAGCTTTGCGCCAGATGCATGTGATCGACAGACGAAGGGACGGACGGACGGTTAATGATGCCGAATGGAAATTTTCTACGAATCGAACTCTCGAACACGGAGATGCATTGTGGATGCCAAGATGGAACCAAGATGCCAAGATGGCCAGATGCCAAATGGATGCCAGATAGACAAGTACACAGAACACACATGTTACCAATTGGTGTTCCGTGTCTCTGGCCACCAGTGCTGGCGCTATCATTACTAATGAGATGACACAACCGTTCCCGGACAAGTGAGCCAAGAACATTGAGAAGAAAAAAACGTAAAACTGTGGCATGTTGAAACAAACCTGGCCATTGTCCTGGAACTGTCCACACAGAGATTGAGGAAGGTATACAGAGAAACAGAGAGAAAGAGCGCTTCTGCCATAGGACAGGCAGGAACAGGATAGAGAGAGAGAGAGAGAGAGAGGGATAGGAAGTGAGTAGTCTTCTGAGATTCGCCCGCCAATCACACACGGGCATTACAAATGGAAGGATGAAGCGCTTCGGTATCTACAAGATAACGGAGACAACAGAGAGAAACAATCAGTTGCGAGATGCAGATTAGCGCCGCCCACCAACAAACACTTTCATTAGTCAGCTGATCGTCGACGTTGGTAGCGAGGTGTAGTAGTATTTATTGGTGGGGGGGGGGGGGGTTTTGGGAGTGTGTTAGATAACATACTGCACTGGTAGTGTCGATAGCAGGGAACACGTACACGAGCACACTACACATTTGGAACTTTGTACGGAAGCAACAAAACGGTAGGCAGCACGCAGAACTGAGCAAACCGGGTTTACGCGGGCTAGAGGGAATGACCCTGAAGTCCGCAGCACCACAGGTACTTAACATTCCGCTCACAGACAAGCTTACACACGACGGGGACGGGGATGGGGACTCGACTTCGAACGAAACGAAACTAACATTAGGGGCAGGAAGTTAGAAAAGAGACACGGGACAAGGACCGCAGAGTGGACGCTCTAGCAACTCAACCGCAAGTGGTGGATACAGAAGAAGAGAGAGATAGAGAGAGTGAGAAAAAGGAGTTCTTTTGGGGCGAGTAATTCTCGATTCTTGGGGCGACGCAAGAAAAAAGGGGGACGCGCGATCGGTTACAGTGGGAAACGGCGGTCGGTTTCACTTACCGGCATCCGGATTCAAATCGGCGTAACCATCGGGATGTTCGTCGGATTTCTCCAACCGTACATTACCTAGTGTGTTGAAGGTCGAGGGAGTGTTCTTGCAGCCGTACCACCAGTGGGCCGTCGGACGCGGGAACGGTGGATCGGACTGATCAACCTGCAAGCAAAGCCGTGGTGAAGTGGTAGCGATTATTAGCAGCGATTCCTCCCTCTCTCTCTCTCTCTCTCTCTCTCTAGCGTTGACCGGAACGTGACGCTGCTTAGCAATTCTGGTAACGCATCACTGTGGAGGTGGCCTTACCGTGAACGTTCTATCGTTAAACCGATAGTACTTGTCATCCTTGAAGAAGTAGGTGTACCCGTTGGTGTACTGCAGGGCGGCATCGATGTTGTTCGGTACGCCCTCCCAGTTGGAGATCGGTTTCGGGTAGGTGGACTTGACCGGTGGCCGTTTCAGTGGGTCGAAGCGCCAGAATTTGCTGCCCTTGTAGAAGTAGATCTTTCCGTTACCACTCCACACCATGGCCGCATCCAGATGGTCCGGGATGCCGGTGAAACCGTCGCTGATCTCCTTCGGATAGTCACCGTCCACCTGGCGGCCCTGGTACCGCCAGTACTTGGTGCCCTGGAAGAAGTAAGTCTTGCCGTTCTTGTACGTGAAGGCAGCATCGATGTTGCCTGTTGTGGATTGTGTGGGAACACCACGCCGTTAGAATGCTGATATCCACGCATGGTCGCATCTGGATCACCGTGCTGACCACTTACCCGGTAGTCCTGGCCAGCCTTCGCTGATCTTCTTCGGGTAACCCTCGGCCACCGCGTTCTCCGTCAGCTTGTAGTAGTTGTTACCCTTGAACGCGTACGTGCTCCCATCGGCAGTGTTGAAAACGGCATCGATCTTCGGTGTGCTGCACAGCTCCGAATCAAAGTCCTTCGGTGTGTCCTTCGGTTTTGGCGTGCGCGTTGGCGTACCACTATCACCGGCGCCTCCACCTCCTGCACCACCACCACCACCGTTTCGTGTCCTCGGACCGTATAGTGTTTGGATTGCCTTTTTGGGAGCAGAGCGCGGCGAGAAAAAGGGAGAGAAAATGCAATAAACTGGAGGAAAGCGCACGTCCCGCTTTGCACTCACCGTTACATCATCGGAATCCAGCTGGAACACCGGGTCGTACCCACGATAGAACGGTGCCATCAGGGCAGACCGCACATCCGAGTGGCTCAAACCGAGCGAATGGCCAAACTCGTGTGCCGCTACCTGGAACAGATTCGTACCACGCGGCTTATCGATCGTCCACTGTTCGGCATCGTCGAAATGTGCATCACCACCGTACACGGGGAAGTAAGCGTGGGCCAGGGTACCACCCGGACCATCGAACGGATCCCCGTCACCGTGCTCGTTCTCCTCGAACCGAATGTCGATGTGAACCGCACCGGATCGCTTCGGAGTGAAGCGCAAATCCGTATAGCGACTCCAAACGCCGAATGCTTTCGCGATCTCGTTGTCCACGGCGGTCCTCTCGAGCCGTTTCGGATACTTGGAAATGCGATACGTGAGATCCTTCACCTTCCAGCGGCTGCCTTGGAGTGCGTACCGTTTCGAGCGCGTATCCGACCCGAATCCGACACGATCCTTGACACCGCACCGGGGCAGTGACATCAGTTGCATCGTCTCGGTGTCCAGCTCGCCGGTCACGTTGAGCCCGGCGAAGCTCTGGAACTCCATGATCGCCTTCTCCCAGGTGTCCTGATCCAGCAGGTTACCGCTCGTCGGATTGCGATACTTGGGGCTCAGGTAACCGAACTGTGACAGGTAGAGCTGTAGGGGGGGGGGGGGGGGGGGAAAGGAAAACGGAACGCGAATGCAATCAACATCGGTTGGACAGTTGGTTATGCGCCTACTGTGGCGGATCTTTTTTTACAGACTGGAGAACCATCGCAGCAACCGCCGATGCACCACACCACGACCAGCCAGCGAATTATCATCTTGAAGACTGATAAGTCGAGTCCGGTCGCAGCTTTCTTAGAACAACACTCACGTGCACCCCTCTTGCTCCCCTTCTCCTCTCTCTCACAGGTCATTATTCTTTGCACAACGATTAGCGATTCCGTGCAGGCACCCTGGCCTGTCTTGTCTTAGTGTCTGGTTACGCGTGCCGCACGATGCACGATCCACTGGGGCTGGGAAGCCTCCAAAATGCACTCTTCCCATCGTCATCGTCTGTCAATAAATATTTATGATACAAACTGCATTCCACCCCCCGTGGGGCCAGGATCGTCTGCCTCAACATGGGCCCTTTTTTTTTTGCACTCAAAGAATCTGTGTCTGAAATCGCAGTGCGCTAGGCTATCATATGTCACACCTCGGCACTCGTCGGCACATCCAAAATGCAAATGATGCGAGGTGGTGATCGAGGTGATCGGGGAGGTAAGGCGTCTCCATTGGCGTCGCGTTGCCATTGACCATGGGCAACGAGAGCGGTTTGGCAAGGGCAAAAGGTTACGTGCTGGGCGCATAACGAGATTAGTGAAGGGGAAAATCGCCGGTAGATCGCGCAATTTGTCACTTGCGACAGCGGCAGCATTAAAAGCGGCAGGTCGTTAGCGGGGATTGCGTTAATGAGACAATCTTCCTAGCGAAAAGCGTGACCGGAACGGAACGCGGAAAGGGAACGGATTGCATGTCCAGGAGCAGAGGGAAGAACAACATGTAATTGCGCTTGTAATCGTACACTCTTTACCATAAAGTGTGCCGTGCAGTGGAACGATACTACGGCGTTGATTAGCGGTCGGGATTGCGAAGATCCGAGGAGGAACTGGAGGCCGCAGTGAGCTAAATCCGCAGTACTCATCGTTGTTTACCGGAGTGTCATCCGTTCGCCTGACGGCGGATGCATACTCAGGCGCTGTTGATAACAGATGCCACGACACTACGGCTGCAACAGAGTTAGACCACATTCTACGTGATTATGGATGCAACACGCTGGAATGTACCCCACGGTTGGGGTTTCCGAAAACGGCAAAGTATAACAACAAACACTTGCCGTATCGCTTCGTGGAAAGTCTTCGTGGATGTTTGGCTATAAATCTTCGCGCTCGTTCGTGCTGCACTCGAGCGATAGGCACTTTAACCTTATCAATAAAAGCCCAAAAGTTCAACAGGAATTCCGGTCGCCATTGCTTACGCTCGCTCGCCTCGCGCTTGAAGTTCAACAATCAAATCGTTGCCAACGGAATAATGTCAGTCCTTTTCGCCGGCGGGTTGGTGAAGGTTTCGCTTGTTCGCCGTTCCCGGTTCATCGACTGACCACCAGTGGCATCGGACTAACGGCAGTGATAAGCGACCGGGGGCCGAAGGGCACTTTCACCCTTTGCCATATTAGCCAGCCAGCGAACGGGTTCGAGGTCGCGGCCATCTAAAAATATCAAATACCGACCCCCCCCCCCGAGGAAGGCCAGAGATACTGCCAGCGGCGCAGTAAGAGGGAAGAGGCGAGTCGTGAAGGTGTTGCGCTGATCTGGGACGCAACAGCTCGCATTGTCGGTGTCCTGAGGGAATGCTGTGATATAAGCAGTATCGTTGGCACGTGCCGGGCAAGGCCAGACCAGCGTTCGAAAGTAGCAATTTGCCCATTCCCGGTGAAGTAGGAGAGGAAGTCATAAATCTAGAAGCCCGCCAGCTACAGTCACGATCTAGCGCCACTCGCAACGCGCGGACCGTCAGAACGTTCGTCGGCCGTGCTGCACCCGATGGCGTACCAAAGCCAGATCTTCCTCAAATATTGATGATCTTCTGCAGATGGGAGAGATCGAATGGTAAATGGCGTTTGGAAATCAAAGTGCTCTTACGGGCGAGTGCGAGAGTGCGGCTCGAGAAGTGCCAGTTGGCCCGGTTATCAAGTGTTTTTGATTCGTTGCCGCATTATGCCGTTTCACGTTCACGAAGGTTGGCGTAGCCTTGCTTGCTTTAGTCAGATCGCGGGCGCGGTCGTTCCACGCGTCACGTCGCATCTCGTGCGCGATGTTTGTTCTACTCATTGTTGCCGCCGCGCCTGAATCATCTGCCTGGGGACAAACATTTGCGCCAAAAATGGCATCTCTGCTCTCGACTGAGCGACTGTGCGGTGGTGCAAAATGGGGACATTGCCGTTGGTGGGATTGCAGCTGGGACCGGCTTATAGAACCACTCCGTGACATTGCAGCTTTTGCAGCCCCCGGGGGTGAAAATAGCTCGTGCACGATCGCTTTACGATCATTATGTGAATCTCGTGCTGGGTTGGGTGAGTTTGCGCTACTCATTGCATTATTGCTGGCCTGTGAGACAATAGATTCCACAGGGAACAATGGAAATCTTCAGAATAATTTCATAAAAGCGTTCTGGATTCCATCAATGTTCTGTATGGAATGCAAAAAGTAGCAAAGGAGCGACTTTGTGTAGTAATTGGCGTTTAATGATGCATCAAAATTGTTGACCTAATTCTGTGGCTAGAAAAAATGTTGTCAGAAACATTGTTTCAAACGAGTGAGTGGGGGAACAAACTGATTTTCTGTTATTTTATCGCTTGACTCTTGTTTAGTGTCCTTCCCATTTAAACAGTCAATGTCCTGTTGATGGATTAACCGTTTTCTAGCATTGAAAGCACCGTAACTAAAGATCAAATGCACCGAGAATTCAAACGGTTCTGTTCCACTACAGCGCTTCACGTGTACCGTTCTCTCCATAACACCTCCTACCCTTCTGTCTAACTCTCAAATTACACTCAAATTACCGCATGCAAAACGCTCACCGAGGTCGTCAGTCATATAGCCAGCAGCAAACCAGCCGTCAGCATCATTTCGATCAATCTGGGATCCCCCTCGGAATGATCACCGGACTGGACCACCGGTAAGCCCGAAAGATGGTACCGATTGCACGTAATTGTCGCATTTTACAGTAAACACGGCACGGCAAACAACGGACGATGACGCTGCAGCAGAAAATAGGGAAGCGAGAATAGTCTGGCTCATTTGTAATCAATAAACACATCAACGCGGAAGGTTAATCGCATCTCAGGCGTGTCCGATCGGCGCACTTCCTACATACTAACAGCGGAGCGTCCGGAACTAGCAGCAGCACCATCATTAACACAGAACATAGTGCTGCAGTGTGGCAGAAAAGGGGATGGCAAGGGGTGAAGAGAGGGTGTAAGCTACCCCCTACTTCCCTTTCTAGCCACCGGTGGCTGTGGTGGTGGAACCGCTGTAGGTCAGATCCGCCGGTACATGAATAGTAAATCAAAGCTCATCCCAGGCTGCAGCCAGACCGGGCCAGAGTGGGACCAGACAAAGAGTGCAAAAGAGAGCGCCAACGAGAGAGAGAGAGAGAGAGAGAGAGAGATAAAGATAGAATAAAAGAGAGGGTGAGGTGGTGACGATGCGTAAGTGGTGGTGGGTTGGCAATGAAAAATCATAAACCCAGCCAGCCAGCCAGCCAGTCGGGTTGACTCCAGCTCACTCGCGGAATGAACTCTCTCGCGGCCAATGCCATGCCAGCAGCCGGTCGGTGATTGCCGGGTTGTTGGCTGGCGCTGTCCGTCCAAATGGTGACGCTTTTCACAGTGGGCCACCGCGAGGTCACCGAAAAGCTCCCAAGACAGCGCAGCAGGGTTTGGGAACCGCGCTTCCTTAGCGTGAGAGCTTTTGATAGTCGTGGCCGGTGTTTTGCAGTTCCTTGGTACGGGAAAAACAAAGAACCGGTAGCTGACTACTAATGTTGCTCCTACTGCTGAAGCTGCTCTGGATCACTGGGAGACGTTCGAGGAAAAATAATATTATGCCAACGCGAGCAGTCACTCGGAGAGCAGAACACGCGGAACATCGGCACCAATCCGTGGTGACGACAAAAGTTCGTTCAACTCGCCTCGGACCTTCGCCGCGCTTGCTTCCCTATCGATTAGATGGAACGGACGAGGTACTACTACAGATTCCGCTACTACTACTACCGCTACCACTACTACAGCGAGAAAGAGTTGATTGGCAGAAGAGGAAAGAAATGAAACAAAGCCACAGCATAGATAGGGCACAGCTTTTGTACGTTTGTGTGCACGGTGGTGGCTTGACACTGGATTTGCATTGTCACATCGGTACTTCATTAGGTTAATGGTGCACGCCATGGCATGGCATGGACTGCCATGCCACGTTAATGTGTTGCAGACGGGAGCAGACCGTGTGGCAGTACACGTGCCGTGCACCAATGTTTTCAATGTTTGTCCGACCGACCGATGGCGATAGTCGGTTGTCCGTGCGACCCGGAAGAGGGGAAAAAGCTGTTTTGATGCATTGCTTGCTGATGGTGATCTTAATGGAGAGATGTGAACAGAAATCGGGTTTGTTGATTTAAAAACAAATGTTTTTTTTTACAAACGATTTTAAATGGAAAGTAGGAAGGAGCTCGATAGAAGATAATACGAATAATTAGATTGTGAATTGTACGCTACTAGAACAGGAATAATTTTAGGTAAAGATTCGAAACATTAGTCATAAAATCATCGAATTCATTGAAATAAATAAATTGGAACAGATGAACAAAACAACATGAAATTAAAAAAGCTTATTTAAATTTAAAAAGTTCAAACAATGAATTGCTCGACGATAAACAAATTAAAAAGTCACCAAACGAAGTCAACAAAACACGAGAATAAAAATCGTAAAAAACGCAAAACACGAACACTGACGAAGTTCAAGCTACAACCATCTATCAACCATGCGAGAGAAATAAGCAATCAAACAAAATAAAAAAAACCACACACCCTCTTCACAATGCTCTTTCGAACATCAACAAATGACGCATCACAATAGCATCACGACACAGCAGCACCACCATGTTAGCGGCCGGTTCTCATTGAACCCACTGGTGGCTACACCGCACTCCCAAACACCGCCATCGACAATGCGTCCCGCCCGCACGCCATACCAAGACGACGGCGACGACGACGACGACGGTAATCACGAATGATTGCGCTCACGCTCGCGGTCGGCCCAGCAGCATGAAAACATGTTCGACGGTACTGGCGGTCGCGATTGATTATTGTTAACCTACACCTCCACCTCCTCGTCCAAGCCAGTATGACTTGCTGATGAGCTAGCAGATCGGTGGCGTTAGTAGTGGTGCTGTGGTGGTGCTGCTCAGCGTCATCAGTTGACTCTGAATGAGGAAGCATCGGACTGGCGTCAGCTTACTGGTCGATTACTTCTTGATCGCTCATCTTTCGGTAGCTTATCGGCATTATCAGTGGAGCGTTTGGTTCTTTCGCTCCGTAAACCACTCAGTTCCACGCGATGGTACGGTTTTGGGGTTGTCTGTAATTGAGCACATGGCTACTGTCCCGTTTTTTTTTCTGTAGGAATGTAGGTCACCACATGATCCGGTGCATGGTCCGTGGAACGATTCCAATACGAATTGTTGGAGCATTGTCCATCGCATTGAGCCCCCTGTTTCGATGGGAGAGGATGTGACGAAGGCCCTTCTTTTCGGGGGCCGAACCGACCGACCTTGAGCACTGAAGACCGAGCGCTAGAAGTGGTCCGGTAGTTGTTATCGCCACTATCGTAGTGCAGTGCAAGGTGATACCATGCAGGCTTATCATTCCCGCCAAACCCTTTCCGATGACGAAACATGGTACGAGGAGAAGCCTTTCTTCATAAAAGGGAGGAGACGGTTAACCTTCACCGGGCCGGCACAGTCCACAACCCTTATCGTGGTGGGTGAGTCTCCGATACGTCGCCGCACTCCACTCACTTGCTGATAGTGCAGCACGGCGAATACACTATAAACACGACCAACAACTGACATTTGCTTGCATGGAACGCCGGATTCTATCGATATGGTGAGCAAGGGTTTCCTGTTGCCCCATGAGTAATGCCAACTATCTAGCCTCATTTGCTGTGCAGCAGAAGCGCAAACATTGCAACAATTTCCTATTCGTAAAGCGTAAGTAATGAGCCACATCAACACGTGTCCATCGTGGCATTCTCATTAGTCCGCTAGATTCTAGAAGATGCTGTGGTAGTATATCGATTACCGTGTCCAATGGGACTCCGATTCGTCTAGAAGCACTAAGCGATGCGGAAGTTGTCCGATCGGATAGGTTTGCGCGTTACATAACTATCTCTAACCGGCCAATCCTCCGTTGGCCATTGCCAGATTGACCTTTTTCTGTCGTCGAATGCAGTTGTGTAGTGTGATTTCCTGATTCCTCCACTCCGCGATCGTACATTTTATGCACGGATCGACTTAATGGGCGCCATTTGCGGTCGACGACGACGACGACGACGAGTGGTGAGCACACGGAGCACAATTCATTAGGACTGCTAATTGGATGGACAAGTTAAAGATCAAACCCTTTACACGGTGACACGCGTTCACGCGAGGTGTTAACGGTTGCGTTACGGTTCGTTTCGATTCCGATCTCGAGAGACACACCTCGCGGACACCACACGCCAGGGGCAATTGCCCTTTCTTCCAGGAACGCGCCCGTCCGATGAATCACTTCCACCGCGCGTTCGCTTTACGATCGAAGATGACACATAGAAGGCACGTACGCTGGCCGCGGGTGGCTGACCAGGGAGTGTGAAGGCGTTAGGATGCCGGGAGTGAGTTGCAGTTGCAGAGAGGCCCAAGACGGCCCGTTGTCAGACTCTTTGTCTTCTTAGTTAGCTACAGCGGCTTCACTTCCCGGTTCGATCTGATCGATCGATCGTGCGATTCTATCGAATCGTTGATCGCCTCATCGCCGGTGCGTGCGCTTTTTTACAAATCATTCCGCTGCCGAGAACTGCTGACAGCTCAAGCACATTCTATTCTACTTCGATCGAACGATCGTGCGCCACCATACGCGTACCCAATTTGCCACGATTATTCGCCGAAAAAAAGCGAATTCTTCCCTTTTTGTGCTACAGCTTATCGATCTCGGTTCGTGAGACAGGGAGCGCCAGCCACGCCATCGGTTCATCATTACTCATGGTGACTTCCCGGTATGAAGGAACCGGATTGCCTGTTTTGGAGCGACCACATGCTGCTGCTAACGATGATTCATCAACGAAAGTCATTGTGGCAGCGATGAGAAGCAGAAGGAAAAGTGTGAGGATGGATGTGTGGTGACGTCAGTACCGCTCGATGGATGATGAAGAGAGTTCTTTTACTCGTCAGCAGAACCACAAAGCAACGCGTTGGTTAGGCGCCACCTGGGGCAATGAGAATTGGTCCATCATGCGCCGAACGTTCCAAGTTCTGTTGCGATGCCATGGGACAGTTCGCCGCCCCCCCCCCCGAAATGGTATTAACATACGGGAATGAACATTTAGAGACCAAAAAGGGTCATAGAGCAAGGTTGTATCCTGTGTGGGTCGTGCGCGTGAGTGTGGTTGTGTGCGTCCTTTCCTGCAAATGTAAAACAACTGACCAAGTCACGCAACCATACCGTGCTGTGGTCACCCCGGGATGGGAGCTTCCTAGACCTTAACCACGCACAGGCCCTTTGGCAGGACAATGGATGAAAGGAGCTACAAGGTTGTGGAACCGAGGTCGATGCCAGACAGGCTCTGCAGCTGGCTAGCGGCAGGTGGCACGTCCAAGAGAAATCGGAAGCATAATTAACTAACGTCACTGCCGAAAAATCGGAAAACCCCTGGATGAGGGCAGCAACCGCTACCCGAGAACGTTGACCTACGCTCGGTTGGGCCGGGGCGGCTATAAAAAGGCAAATGCGACGTGCTACGCAGACCGCGCCAAAGGAAAAACGTCCAAATCCTTAAGGCCCTGGCCGGGAGGCCTTGTACATATCCCGCTAGTGACACGGCGTCGTTGGCGGCAACTGTGGGGGTTTTTCGGGAAAATCGATACCAAACGAACCATGAGTGAAGGTGGCACCACCGTGAAGTTTCGTGGAGCTTCATCGAGCACCGAGTTTCATCGTGGCGCCTCTGGTGCGGAATCCAAAGCATTCCCGTTTCGTTTGGAGAACTATTTTCGACAAAAGCGTAATAGCAGAACGGCTCGCTTCATGGAAAACCGGGAATAGCTCCTTGGAGTAACCAGGAATAGCAGCTGGGAATGTTTAACGCTGGTCGCGTCCTTTTAGTAGCGCCATCGTTCAGCCGCGGTTAGCTTCGTGTGACCCCCGCAATGGGCACCGTGTCTATGTTTGTCAGCCCCCCCCCCAAGGAGGGAGACAAGCCGTCGTCGGTCGTCTGGAACTCCTATTTCTGAATGCCACGCCGAAGCGGCGTTCGTGCGCGGTTTGAAAATAGCAAACCAACAGCAGCAGCAGCAGCGCTGGGGGTGCGCCAATCCATTCCATTAATATATATATGCCAACCGACTGACCTTCCCTGGGACCTTAGAGACTGAAGGCTCTTTAGTGGCTTCAAGGCTTAAAAATGGCTACCAAGCAGGAGAAAGTGTCAGAACGCAGACCCTTTCCCGTCAGTGCCCGGGGGGCTCTCGCTTAAGTTCACTCACGTGGTGGTCACATATTCAGACGAAGGATGCATTCGATCAAATGTGCTGTCCTTTGCAATAAACTGGAATGTACTGGCGTACGTACTGGCCACACAAGGCTGTGGCCCGTGATTTACCGTGTACCTTGTCCTGCGTAGCATTCTGCTGCTGCTGCTGCTGCTGCTGCTGCTGCTGGCGGTGGTACCAGGGGTGCATACGTGACATAAATTATTAGATACAAAAACTTTGGAAAAAAATCCAACCGACGACAAATTGCTCGAAAAATTTATGACCAACCTCTCTCGGACTTTGATGGCAATAACGACGACGCGTGCTGGTTGAGGACAAGGTAGTAACAGTAAGTATTAGCTAGCAATTCAATGCCATTACTAGCCATCATTAGCCTTGTTTCAGGAGGTCCTTAATATCCAGGCACCAACATCGTGCCTTTCATCGTTCGATGCAGCAGTGCTTTGTGTGAGGTTATGGCAACGCAGCGTGCGGCTTTTCCTTCGTAAAGACGCAAACTCTAAACAAACAATACTACTATTTCGGTAACTTTAGTGTCTACAGAGCGTAAGTAAGTGAACCTACTAAACACACCACTTATCGCGACGAAAATGATGGACTCGATGGATAAACCGGATAGCGATTAGATCGATCGAAGCGAGAGGCCATCATGTCCCAAAATGGAACCTCAAAGATAAAGCCATCGAACTCCGGTTGCGTGTTTTCCCGAAGTATTCGAGTGATGAGTGCCATTCATCAACACCAACGCATCAACGCAAGCAACAGGCTGGCTAGCGAGCCAGCTGCACAGAAGGAATATTTCCACATTTTTCCCTTTTTTCTGTCCTCATGCGTATCCCGAAAAATAACCGTCATTTTGGTGGCGCGGATGCCATCATTAAAAGGCCATTAGCGGTGTGTGCGCTGCGAACGATAGCGTGCCAGCCAGCCAGCCAGCCAGCCAGCCAGTTTGTCCATATTGGTGGCCACCACGGTTGGGGACAACTTGCCATAAGCTACGGCCGCAACCGCAAGGTGCGACTTCCGAGTCGATCCACTTGGGTATGCGTCCGTCTGATAACCTGTTCTCGGTGCACCGGATGACCCTCTACCCCCAAGGCGCGTGATGGCCACCGCGGCTTTCGCGGGGTTTGTGCACGACCACGATGCACGATGGCCGATTGAGACAAATGCTCTGGGTGTTGATAGCGTCGCGGTCGCCTGGTTGGGAGTGGAGGGCCCACTGGCAGCGGTCACTCCAATTGAGGCGACCCCACCGAGGAATTGAGTTTAATTAATTTCATCTTCCAAGCGAGAAGTTTGGTGTATGCTGAGTTGCTCTCGGAATTGCCGGGCTCATTATCCTGGGTCACAACCTACGCATTTGCAGTTGGATGCAACTCCATGATCCCCTTCCCCATCGGGACTTACCTCGGCCTGTGGCGTTGCGCGGATTGGTGTGGCGGTAGTGGTACTGGATGCGAGGATGGTGGCCAACAGTAGCGTCACTCCCAGTAATCCGCAGCAGCAACTGCTGCTGCGACAGTCTCTTCGATTCCGTAGCATCATCGTGCTCCGTAGTGCGTGTGCGTTTCACGCTCACTCTCCTTTTCTTACTCGCCCGTTCGATCGCTCACTCGATCTGGCTCTCACTCTCTCTAGCACAAGCGGCCGGATGATGGCGGTTGGGTGATCCGTATTCGGGTCAGAACGACGGGGTGGCAGTTTCAGGCCAACATCTAGAACTCTGTAACGATACGGGGGAAGGGACAGGAAAGGGAGATGATCAGTACTAGTCGTCGACGGCGTCGTCGTAGTAGGCGATTTTGTGGTTTAAACAGCTTGCTTGGATACTGCTGGAATGTGTGGCCCTAACCCAGCTTTTTGCGCGCTTGCCGCTGCGAGCGGAAATTGTGCTGGCCACAAATCAGGTGACACAACAGGAGAAGGGTGGAGAAGGGCAGTGATCGATGCAAGGCGAACCTCTCTCGTATCGGTACCTTGCGGTACCCCTGCTGGTGTCCCTCTCGGTTTTGCGCCCAACTTGCGCGAACTGAAGCTCACCTTGCCATCCATTCCTCGTCGCGAACTGCGCCGCTACGCCAGTCCGCCCGTGCTGGACAACAAAATTGAAATTTATTTCAACCACCCCGCTACCCCCGTCCCCACATGCTCCATCCCACATGTTCTGATGTTTGTTTTCGACCTTGGCCGTTGTGGAAAAGCCCGGTGGCACGGTGAGGAGAGGACGCACCGCACCGCTCACCGTTCCAGAGCAATTTGAAACGAGAGCACACACAGCACCGCGACCGTCCGCAACTGGCCGCGACTAATTGCTTGGGCCAGCACTTTGTAGTAACGTGTGCACATACACGCAGGCAAACACAGACACAACCCACGGTGTGTTTGGAGTCCAGTTGGAGATGCTGTTCCGATGGGAAATTGGTTGGAAAATTGACGGGAAATTTCCGATCCCCATTAGTCGCTGTTTTTTCTCACACTTCCCTGGGTTATACCAGTGTCATCACGCGCTGCTAGCGTTCACTATCTGTCACCACCGATCGGTCAACCGGTCAAGGTTCTGGCGGGGATGATGATGGTTCATCTCGCATTTCTTTTTTTTCTTTCGTTCACTCCACTTTTATGTTGAGCCCTGCACTGACCGGAACTGACCGGATGTGGTAGTGACATTCAAAGGCATCGCACGCACGTACGCTACGTGCGCGATAACGCGATCGTGACTTTGGATATCGATGGACTGCTCATACCGCTTGGTTTCACCGCTTTGAACTCTGATTTTGATCAATTCGGTAATACACCCTAATCATCATGGTCACGGTAGGTGACGCAGCGCCGGGCGAATGGCTTATCGCGTGCCGGTCAGAACCCTCCACATGAAGCACCACACCCGCGAACGCACTGCGTGTGTGCGTTCGATCGTACTCGGTGACAATTACTCTGTCTTATCTACGAGACGAACACAACGCAGTGGTCGCCGATCGTTGTACACCTGACTTCTAGTGGCGTTGTTGTTGTCGCTGGTGCTTGCGAAATTAGTGTGCAGCAGCCTCACCCATACCGGTTAGACTGGCAAGGGGGTGACCGAGTAGACTACCTATCTAATCTATTGGTTTGCCGTTGCGGACAATGTTAGTGACGAAGGTGTGGGTTGAGCAATGGCGAGCATGCAAACATTTCATTTTTGCCCCATTCCGAATTGTCGCTATACTGCGTGTTATCAACGCATTCCAAACACGGCACGGCGGCTCGGGGACTGTCCACCAGAGCTAGAGAGGTGTGCTTTTGAGTGGAGATGCTAACAGGTGGAAGTGCTTCTGGTCGCCAGCGAGAGACACTGAATTAAAATACAACTTGGCATAATGTTGTCATCAGTTTGGATCCATTTTTCATTCTAAGCAATTCTGTATTGCATCTATTTTAATATCGGAAAATAGTCTTAGATTTCGAAGAGGCAGAGGGACTGGAGCGACATAATTTCTTTTTATGTTCGATGCATCAATCATCAGTGATCACGAAAAGTTGATCTAGGATATCTTTATCTATTTTCAACATCAACTCTAATTGTTTTCAATAAGACCATTGTTAGATAGGATGTAAGCACAGAACATTTCTACTCTACTTGCAAACTTATTTACTTGCTAGTTTTATTAATTCGAAGCAACAGAAGGTTCATAAGGCCACGGATATAAATCGATGACTATCATTATTTGATTTTGACAAACGAAACAGTAATCCTGAAGTTGTGAACCTTCTCCTCTCTTAAAACACTTTCACCAAAGAAACGCTACTCATAATTCGCACACAGGCGACGATTGATGGACCACTAAACAAATAAATAGCCGGAAGACCTGAAGCCAATGGCCAATCCGGTCGATCGAGTCATCAAATCGCGCCGGGCACTGCACCGTCGAGGAACATGATTTGCATAACGGACCGCGACCATCGTGCCATCTCTTCTATCAGGGCGCAAGAACAGTTGCAGTTGTCTCTTAACCACCGCCAAAGACAAAGAGCCGGTGACAATTAGCCGCTTTGGTGCCGGCACCCTACTGGGACCCGTGGACAAAGAGCAAAGAGGGAAGGGATGAGTCGCAATCTGTGCTGACCATTTGTGCTGACGCGGAACCGCTGTCTTGCTGTCAAAGCGCGTGCACACGAATCAACGCTGACGAGTAGACGAGATGATCCACGATCGTCGACAAAACGGGACCAAACAAAACGGACAAACACTCGACGCAAGCGAGCGATTGATGGAAGGGGAGGGTTAGCGATCGCACGCCACACGGAAAGTCCCAAGCAAACGCATTAACCGCACCGCGCCGATCGGCTCGGATCGGGTTGTGGATCGGGAATAAATTATTTCGCTAATTTGGAGGAAAAAATTATCTTCACGTACCACCCCACAGAAGGGTCGATGGCGTCGGAGCGGTGCGAGAGGTTTTGCGTAGCCACCGACCGCACTTGACACACGTTTTCGCCTTCGCGTGACCGTTTTAGAGGTCGTGGTCGTCGTCGTCGTCGTCTGCGCGATGGCCACGAATTACGAATGCAAATTGAGTTGGTCCTCGGTTCTCGGGGGCCCTTCTGGGAGGAGCAAAGATTGCAAAGATCGCGAGCAGCACAGTTCGAAGGTTACACTTGGGGCCCGAACCGAAGGTAGTTCACTGGCAAGTGCTGCCCAGTCTGCCTCTAAAAGGGTCGTAGCGCGGACCAACTGCCACCGGTCTTTGGGCGACGTGGCATGAATACGCGATCATCGCGCTCATTCCGAATTCGCATCGAACGACGCAAATCTGCCCGGGCGGGTGGTTGCCTTCGTAAAGCGAAGCGAAACATTCACGAGTTCCTTGACCGAATCGAGAGGACGCTTGTGTAAATGTCTGTAGCCCGGTTCCGAGAATCGAACATTTCGGTTTATTCCTGAATGTATCCCTATTTCGGACACCTTATATCGGCGCTAGATCGCAAATGACGTTTGATGCGGTGAGCGAGGACACGCTTTTCCGTTGGACTAATCCGTGGTCCTAGCCGTTGTGTGATGCTCGGAGGCACGAGACGATAAATAAGATTAGTCATGCAATGTTGTTGCTTCGTGCTGTTGCGCAGCACATTTGTCGGGCACATGGATCGCGATCCTCGATCGCTGGCTCGTGAGAGCGGAAACAAGAATCACACGCCACCGGCACGAGCAGCAGTTCGTGCGATCAATCTTTTGTGCATTTTCAGATGATGAACGGTGCTGATGATGCTCATGATGCTTTTGTGCGATCGTGAGTCAAGCGATTAGTTGAGTGCCCTAGCCCTTGTTTAGAACAACTTCATTTGCTCTGAATGGAGTAAAAAACTGGAGTGATTTGTGCACTTTTTTTGGAACACTTTTCCTTCATTTGTTTATAGAATTTATCAAACTTTTAGTCTCGCTCAGTCTGCCTATTCCAGGGTCCAAGGAACCGAGAACAAGGCAGCAAAGCGAAAGGGCACCCCGACGACAGCACTTCCCACCGTTATCAACATCAATCTTCCATCGATCTTCTACCTCCATCTATTTCTCACTTTCCCGGCACACAAAACGGTGGCTCCCGAAGGGGGGGGGGGGGGAATCTGGCTTGTTTTCGCGATCGCGATCTCCCTCTCTCCTAATGCAAAGCTGTTCGTTTTAGAAGCAGCTCGTCTCGTGCGTTCGCGCCACAATTAATGAATGCAGTTTGTTTATTCGTGTTTTCGTCGTCGTTGCATGTCGTGGCACGGTTAACGCATTAGGTGCACGAGAGAACGTGCCACCTACGGGCTGGCCCAACCACCTTTTTCCCACGTTCGGCCGTTCGCCAAAGATCCAGATCCGATGGTGGAATGTTGCGGAAAAACAAAAAACAACCGCCCGGGGGCCCGGGGGGCTATTCTCACTCCTCGGTCGAGGACAACAACCAATCGGTGCACCCTTGCGCGCCCTCTTTATGCTTCGGATTCGGCTGTTTCTTTGGCGCCACCGGCGGTAGGGTTGTGACGCTCGCCATAGTAACGTGTTATCGTTGGAAAGTCCTTTTTTCGGGGGAAGGTTTTTTGGGACTCCTTGAACTGTGAGTGAGAGTGCGCGAGAGCCAACGAGAGTTCTACCAACTCGTTATTGATAAATCAAACTGCAGGTGACAGTGCCGGTGAGGTCTTTTTCTTTCTCGTTCCCTATTGTGTCCCTTTTTCGCGTTTCTTTTTTTATGAAGAAAATCCTTCGCATATTTGTCCCCTTGCGGTTGGCTCCTTAAAGACCTCTAAATCACATCGCAAAACGACGATTTAAAACGGCCACGGCACCGGTAGCAAATCGCTTTATCGCGGACCAACCTTAAGCCCACCAATCTTGGACCCGCACTTGACGTGCCCTGATAAGTGTTTGTCTGACGCCCGGTGGACTGGTGTTTGTGTGCAGAACCGAACAATGGCCACAGAAAAACGAGGTTATCGCTAGCAGAACGGAGTGCAAATTCCTCGGCAAGATGAGCCGGCCGTGTCCGGTACCTCCGGCACCTTCCCAAACAACTCACCTGAACACTTGACGGTAGAGGTAGGAGGAGGAAGAGGTGGAACAGATGCGGTGAATGAGCCTGACCAAAACAGAGGTCACCAAAAAAAAAACTGTCAGGCAGGCGAGAGAATCACTTTTATCAACCCTCACTGCAACTTTTAAACACACTAATCTACCGAGTGGTGCCAACGGGCGATCATCAAGATCCGTGCCGACTGCTCAACGGAACTGCAGTCGAGGAAGGAAAGTGGAAAAGAAAATCGAAGAAATTTCGTTAAAAAAAAAACACGCGTAGCACAGTGGATTAGCGAAGATGCTAATTTCGAAGGCCAAAGTCACTGAACGATCTTCACGAATCCAGCTGAGCCGCAGATGAGCGAATGAGTCATGGCCCGGTCTTCCAAGAATCCGTTCGCGCAACCGGACTTCCACTGTCACCTGTCACACTAGTGTTCACTAACGTCGCGCGCCAACGAGATATGTCCTATTAGAGCGGACCGGTGGATGATGAGTCACTTGGTGGCGAGACCACTACCAGCGCTTATCACACGCTTCATAAATCCCCAAGCACTGGGCCTCTCCCTCTCGGCACAACATCAACACATCACAATGAGCTCCCCCTTTGCTCCCCTCACCCTTAAGTTAATCTGGACACTAGGGACACCATCAAATCACACACGCGGCCGTCTGAGCCCAGGCCCAGGAGTGAGTCTTGGACTCTGGCGAGGGGTTCGTTACTTGCCGTTGCGTGCAGTGCGTCGTGGTCGTCGTGGTCGTCGTCGTCGGTTATCGTTGTTGTTCTGTAGCTACTGCACGGTTGTGCGTGCGCGC
>NC_064878.1:59356048-59363548 GCF_943734665.1 Anopheles aquasalis | reverse complement strand
TATTATTAAGTTTTTTTTTCCTTGTTATGCAATAAGTTCCTTTTGTTTCTAAGGTGTGAACAGGCTGTTCCAAAACCGAAGTGGAAAAGAAGCAAAACAGAACAATTATGTACAAATCATCGGCAGGTAGTAAAGTGCTAAACGCAAACCATTGCCCCCCTCTCTAGTAAAGTGTTTTTTTTGTTGTTGGGTGTGTTTCTGCTAACCGCATCCGATCGGCATACCCTTTAAAATGCGTTTGCCATCCTGCGGCACCACCACCATTTCCTGTCACAATCGTACCTAACGAATTCGCAATGCTGTTTACCTATCGGATGCTGCCGGTGACTGTGATAATTAGTTTCACTATTTTCCTCCTTTCTTTCGACGTCTCTGTGTAGCGAGCGAGTGGTAGCGGGTGTGTCTACTAATCTATCGAGTGCTGGTGAACTCATCCTAAAAGCCTGCCCTGCCCCTGCCCAATTGGGCTCAAAACAATCGCAAACCATCGTAGCGGTGAAGAAACAAATTCCCTTTGCCAGCGCGCCACGATTTCCAAGTGGATCGATACGTTCCGGGGATCGGGCAGGGGATTAAGGGAGACGAATGCAAAGTGAGTGGAGCGTAGCAGCATTCGCTGCAGAATAGGTTGCGTTTTTGCGTAATCCGGCGCCCAATCCGTTTCAGTATCCGTCCGATGCTCAAGTGCGCGTGCCTTCGTAAGGCCAAAAAACATTTGATGTTGCCTGAAGTGGACACTTCAGTCACGCGCACCTGTGCTTGGTGTATTCTTAGTCATCCTGGGGGGGGGGGGGGGGGCGCTACGGGGCGTTTGCTGGTGGCGGTCCGGTTCCCAGTGTAAGGAATCATCACCGAACATTACACGATAACCGTTTCCTTTCCGTGATACTCTGCGAATTTGCGATTCATTCAACACAGACTCGTGATCATGTGAGTGCAACATGCCGAGCACTGTGACAGGACACCGTTCACCGCCACCATCCCATACGCTTTGACAAACGTGGCCTATCTGCCACTGCCGGGCTGGTTTAGAGTTTTTTTTTTTGTCGAGGGGTGATTGGCTTCTATTTGAGTTCCCGTGTCGTGTGTTTGTCTTTTTGTTGGTTCAGATAAGCGGATCAGATGAGCTGATCGTCTGAAACTGCTGCCATTCCTTGCCGATCATTCGTTCAATGATCCGTTCATCGTAGAATTAGATAACTTTCCTTAACAACGTTTTTTGTTTTACTCTGCCGCTCTTCACATATACATATATGATTCTCGTGGATCTCGTGGTTCCATCTGGCATTAAACTCGCACTGGATTTCGGTTCCATTTTCTTCGGTTCTGTCCGCCATTGTGCCGTGGGGCCGCCGTTTGCAGTGGAATAATAAGTAACAAATTCAACCCCCCCACTTTTGATCCACTGATCTCAACCGAACCATTCTCGTGGTCGATCATTCCTCTGCGAGCCGTTCTTCTCCGTTTGCTGCTGCCGCGTGGATTTTTTCAAGTATTTTTCATACATAGTTACCTAGTTTCTTTTCATGTTAATCTTTTGTTTTGCTTCGTTCTATAAAACACACCTAGAACATGCTAATGCGTCGAGACGAGGACTGCTTCGGTGTGGTATTGGTTGTGTATGGTTGTTTGTGTGTGCATGTGTGTCTGTATGCTTTTCCGCTTTGCCTTACTGTTTTTTTTAGCTTTGAAATTAACTACCATGCCATGTTGCCTTCATTTAACGCGCATCGCCGCACCCAATGCCCACTATCCACTATTTGATGTTTCGTTTCAGTTACGCTAAGAAGGGAAAACGATGTTGATGGTGAAATGGGTTTGTGGAGTTGTTTTTCTTGCCGTGGCTGCCGAGTATTGTTCCGAGGAGCATTAGAGTATTTCGTTCGTGTGGTGCTCATGAACTTATAACAATTCTTTTTATTGTTGTTGTATGTTGTATGCTCAATGCAAGAGGCAACATACTGTGAACCTGAGACCGAGCTATTCGATTCATGATCGTATCCTCTGGCCAATGCCATCGATCACGTTGCTCAAGGAACATATCGGCCACAGAAAGATAAGGAAAGACAGAGCCAGAAAGGGAGAGGGAGAAACAGAGCGAGCGAGAAATGGAAATGTGCAACAATGCTGATACCAGCTTGCTTGTTATGCCGGATGGCCGGGGGGCTTAGCCTGTTCCTAGTTTCGTTCATCTTATCCAACCTCACGTGTGTGTTTTGTGTAGCGTTTGTGTTTGTTGTTGGTTATACATTTGCGGAAACAATTTCTACATCATCTACTGTACACAACATGTCGTGCCCCCCACCATATCCCCGGCCCCGGGAGAGGATAGCGAATGCCGGAATTCTTTACTGTAAGATCCTATCCTTCCGGGGGGGGGGGGGGGGGTTGGCCTCGTCGTCAGCGTAGCTGACCAATGGCTGACCACGCGGGCGAGCGGATGTCACTCGCGTCCTGTCTTATTGTTTTCTGTTTCTTCTCGCGTTTGTTTGTTCTCTTTATGACCAATTTCAAATCTGTACACTCTAGCTTATTAACGATACTTTTTTTTGTTATATATTTGTGTGTTGCTCTGTTTTGCTTTTGTTTGTTTCGTTTCATTTTTTCGTGCACTCTTTCGTGTCCCTACCTTGGCCTGCCATTCTTTTTGGGGTCGCTTGTCACGGGTACAACGAGAGTTAGTGGTACCCAGCAAACCGACAGCAAAACCGACACTTATTCTACTATAGATCCGCCATGGGCTGCTCTGCGCAAACCGCAGTGCCCTTTGTGACCGTAATACTGTTGCTCTGTTCCTTTTCTTTGGCTAACGCACCACCGCACCACTGCAACAGTGGCGCTGTTGCCCATTCCCTCTCAGTCTAAGCAGTCTATACCAAAGTACCAAGTACGCTTTATCAACGAGGATGAACGGCTCGACGGCTGCAAGTGACCTGCAAGTGGGTCATCAGCAGCGAACGCAGCGATGCGCCGTCGAATCAAACGATAACAACAAGATGACCATCGCATTCAGCAGGAACCCCCAAAATCATAATTCATTCTCCTTATAAGTATATAGCCTTCTCTCTCTCTCTCTCTCTCTCTTTCTCTCTCTCTCTCTCTCTCTCTCTCTCTCTCTCTCTCTCTCGCTCTCTCGGTCTCTTGCGCCCTATAATTCTGGATTATCCTGACAAACTACGCCTGTAATGTTTGTTTCCCTAAAAAAAAATGGCGTAAATTTGTGCGAAGTTTCCTTCATTATCTTTCCAGGATCCGGTGAGTCTGTGTCTGTGAGAGTCTTTATGTCGTTTGGCTGTAGCTGGTGGTGATGGTGGTACTGATTGTGTAGCTGTCGTGTAGCACGCTCTATCAACAAAGGGGTGGGATAATTTTTGGCGAGCATATCCTACTCTACACCTGTTCTACCTTCGAAGCACGTTAAATTCATTCAACCCGCAAACTATTTCCGCTACGTACGTGTTTCTGTTATCGTGTTGCGCCGCTCTGCTCGACCTTTCGGCTGAAGATGCGCGCTTCGTTTAATGTGTCGGTGGTTTGCTTATCTGCTGCTGGTGCTACCGCTGCTGTTGTTCAACGTGCACGTGGAGGCCCGCTACTTCGGGCCTCACCGAAGCCTTCCTCTTATATCCATTTATTCCTGAAGACGCTTGTTAATTAATTCATAATGTACCGCTTCGGTTTCGGTTTTGTTTTGTTATTTTGTTGTTTTACTTTTTAACTTTCCCCTCTTTTTTCTCCTTTTCAACGTCTCATTGTTAATGTTATTGTTGGGTTTTTTTTCTCTGAATGTTTTTGCTATTTTAACGCTTGTTACAGTGTTCCGAAGGAGAAATTGTGATAAAATCCTCCTCAACTTGAACACCCATTACCAAATCGCAGCGTCGCTGTCCTAATCCAACTACTATCGGGCTTGTTGGTTACCCTCTCGGTTGCTGTCCGTATCTGCCCACCCGTACGCATCTACATCTCACATTTATATTAACAACTATTGATTATAATTTGTAGAGATTTGACTGCCTGTTTTCTGTTCTTTTTTTTTCGTTTCTATACATTTACCCAAGTGTTTTCAGAATCGTCCAAACGGCCAATTGTTTGGGCTGCAATCCGTACACAACGCTGTGCTGTCTGTTTCACAATAAACGCTTACGTTTATGCTTTCGCGCTATACACAAAACACACCACACATGCACTCCTTTCTCTTAGGGGTACGATTTCGAGACACGAAAAAAGAAACGAAAAATTAACTACCAAGGTGGGCTCAAACGGTGGTATGGCATGCACGTGACCACATGACGATTGTTTCGATTCGCTTCCATTCCGGCCATTTATTCCGGCACCTTCGATTTGGTCGATTTTGATTTTCCAAAATTAAAATTAAAATAAAGAGAAACAGAAAGTAAAATGAGCGTCCGCTTTGGGCACTGGGTTACTAAATTACCACTAAATTTTCTGTCCAGGCTGTAAATGCAAAATTGGTTCTACAGAAGGGCCATCGAAAGGTGTCGCTCCCAAAACAGTAGCTGCGTAGCTTTGTCAACACACTTTAACAGGCAGCATTCGGAGGTCGGAGGGTTAATCAATGAATTCGGAGCTCCGTTCCCTAGTTCCCGATAGTGCAGTATTGCTGCTAAAACATTTGCATAAAACAACGAAACTTTACAAAAAAAAAACGACGGTTCCTGCGCACAACGCTTACGAATCGAAGTATCTGGAGGATTTTTTTTTTGTTTTGATTTTCCCTTTCGCTTCCAACTTCCTCACTTCCCTATTTTCCCGGGCGCCGATGGAAATTTGTTGGAACTTGTTGGATGTGACATGATGCGTGTTTCCGTGTGTGTTTGCTGTGGAACCGTGTGGTGAGTTCACGTCCTCGCTCTGCGCGCAATTTGCTTCTCATTCTCATTGTTCCTTGGTTTGCTTAACGATGCTACGTTTGACGTTCGGTGGACAGGCAGACAGGCAGGCAGGCAGGCAGGCATGCATGCACTCACGCTACCGCAGCCACAGCCTCAGAAAGCTGCACTGCGTTTGATGCTATATGAGACGCTATAGTGTTTTGCTGTGCTGTGGTTCTTCACCGGATCGCTCAACACACCATTTTGACTCTCTCTCTCTCTTTCTCTCTCTCTCTCTCTCTCTCTCTCCCCTGCTTCACGCTTTTATACTCATTAACTAACAACAATTGTTGTAAAAATTGACAGACTAATTTAAATAGTTGTGACTTAAATTTAGCTACAAAGAGTGTTGGCTGTTCTCGTAGTGAAGGGTGGGGGGGGGGGGCTGGAGAGGGGATGAGGGTTTGCCTATGTTCCCCGTATGCACGCTCTGCTCGCGCATCGTGCCATCGCGCTGAAGATAGTTTGTTGTTATGTTGGGTTTTCTTCGATTTTTGTAATGGTGAGTTTCCTTTCTTTCACTTTCTCTTCTTTCTCTTAACGAGTTTGTTACTGTTCTCTTACTGTTTTAATTTCAATTCGTTTGTTTGTTGTTTTTTTTTTTTAGTAGTAGTTTTGGTGTGTTCTCATTTGGCTTTCCTACCGTTTTTCCCTCGTATTAGTTCTGTTCGAGTCTATTCTCTGTATCACTCAACCCTCCCGCGCGAGCGTTTATTTTCCTTCGTTCTCCATATTCCTCACCTGTGCTGCTGCTTCTTTTTTGTTTACTTTTGAGTTTATTTTCTTCTTCTATATGTCCACTGCCGTCGCTTTCTCTGTTTGCTAGTAGTTGGCGAAGAACGGAGATAATATATCGGTTTGAGGGTAATGTGTACTATGCAATGTACTCTGCATTTTCACCGGAAAGTCTAGCGTTTAGATGGTGAGTGAGGTGGGGTAGGTGTGGGTGGGGTGGGGTAGGAGGATAGTGTGTACGGGTATCTTGATCGTGTGTGCGGTTCGTGCCGTGTTCGTTTTTCTGCGCGATCTGCTCTAGCTTCGATTGAAATTCCGCTAGTGGAAGAGTTGAGTTAAAAACTAGAGTTAATTCTCATATTCCTGCGCTCTCACCTGTTCGTCCGTTGCACGTTGGCTTATCCACTATGTTTCGTTTGCTCGCTTTCTCTCTCTCTCTTTTTCTTTTATTTTTTCGCTACCTCCATGATGATGTTAGAACAGGTAGTATCATGGGACCTAGAATCGCCGCTCGGTGCAGACCGCCTGGGTTGCGGAACACAAATAACACACCCAGCCGTCGCGCATCGCGCCAAAGGTTTCCTCGCTCCTGGGCAAGGGAGTCAACAACTTCCACGATCCCGGAATCCTGGCCCGTCTTGCACATGCACACCGAACAAAACTAACATCATGCTTTGCTGTTTGGCTAACTTGTCCAACGCGCTTATCCCCTAAACCTTGGGTTTCGCACCTTGGGTTCAGGCACCCTGCCCCTCTCCGTTTCTGCGCCATTTTCCCGTATCGCTTGGCGCTTTCCTTGCTTAGCGAGACTACTGCTGCTGCTTATCCGCTTACACCTAGTTTAGCCCGAAAACAGTAGGCTTCGCTGTGAGTCCGAGTCCGAGATTTCAACAATTAAGCTGCACGCTGCCCGTTCACCATGACGGATCAGCGAACGTCGTGCGCGTTACACCCTCTGTCCCGCCCCCGTTTTGTTTGTTTTGTTTTGTTTTGTTTTGTGGTTGTTGGTTGGTTTTTTGCTTGCTAACAGCTAAAATGTAACATCCTTTATTTCCTTCCAGCTTTCTCCTACCTCCCCCATTCCACACCTGGGCAGTTCTAAATCTATATGTAGTAAGTTAATTTTCAACATTCACCTAAACTGTCACCATCTCGTCTCGTCTCGGGTTTGTCCCGTTTTGCTGCTGTTACCGCCCCTGCCTACTGCTGCTGGTTCCGGGTTTGGCTCCAATTCGGTTGCCGCTCCAGTGTCCATCACTCCATTAACAAAACGGTACCCGCTGCACCGCTCCCTTCTTATTTCTTTTCTCTTAGTAACGATTTTTCTTCAGATTCGGGTTTTTTGTGGCTTATTGTATACTTTCCTTCCCAGGTTCAATGGTTCATAATGGTAACATGCTAATGCGGGTTTCTCTTTTTCTCTCTCTCTCTCTCTCTCTGGTTTGCAGTGACTTGGTTATCGTTACCATTTGGTGTGTTTTTGTGTGAGTGTCTGTGTGGAACTGAGAGACATGCCCTCTTGAATGGGTTTCCTCCACACTGGCTGCCACATTTTCGATGCCTTTTTGACAATTTTGTGTTGTCTTTTCTATTCTTACACATACCCCAGGGGGGGATTTCCATTTCTTACCGGTATTGCCCGCGCGCGTTAACTGATTTTGCCTTTTCCGGCCAATTCGCGGGTCGCGAGCTGAATGCGAATAATGGTGGTGTATTTGGTTTTCGGGCCTACGGGCTGTTTTGTTTTGTTTTCCTGGTTTGCTTCTTCGAGCTTCGAGCTACCTCAGTTATTCCTATTGTTTCTGCTTTCTTCTCGTTCTTCTTCACTGGATTTCTTAATCTTCTCTAAAATTGAACGCCTTCGCAGCGT
>NC_064878.1:59348548-59351048 GCF_943734665.1 Anopheles aquasalis | reverse complement strand
ACCGTCGACCGGCCGTACCGTAGGTTGAACAGTAGGCTACGGTTGATACGTTCACCCCCGGGATGCTGCATTGGATGCTGGGAATGGGCCGAACCGGGATCCTTTAGGTCAAACCAATTTGTTCAAGCAGCGATATCGACGACGACGACGACGACGTAGCCGACTGTCTCGAACGTTGGAAAACAAATTTGAATTATCCAATACCCACACACAGCAGCAGCAGCAGCAGTTAGACCACCTGCTACCACCCGGCCGCCTCCATATCGCGCGCTGTCTATCGCAGTTACTCGTATGTCAGTGGCAGAGCTTCCCCTTCGGATTTTCCGTTTTTTCCGCTTCTTGTTTTCCTTTTTCTACTTCCTCCTCCTCCCATCAACACCTCCCGCTGGTACATTCTCTTTCGTGCTTTGGTTCACGATCACGGCGACGCTCGACCCAAAATCCCAGATATCATCGCGAGCTCTCAATGGCGAGGTTGCCATTTCTGCCACCCACAACACACGCACACACGTGCGCGAGGACGAATCGAAGGCGAACTCACGCCTCACGCCCGTTTCGCCTCTCATCGGCTTCGCAAACGGCCTTTAAATTAACCTCATAAATACTCTTCACAGCCTCCCGGATCCTGCTGTGGCAGTGGAATGGTTTCCAACAAATCGGTCCCCGTCCCACCTTCCGCGCTTTTCACAGCATTTCCCACACTCTCGTCCAGTGCTGGGGGTCGGGAGGAAGCTGTCAAATCCTGCGCCCCACACATACAGGCGCAGAAAAGCACACCGTGGTTTGCTCGATTCAAACATTTGGCTGAACAGCGCCAGCAGCAGCAGCAGCAGCACAACTTCAATCCTGGGACTCCAGCCACAGCGTGTGAGCAGAGAGAGTGAGAGAGAGTGTGAGAGAGAGAGAGTGCAAATGACACAGAGAGACAGTATGTGTTTGCCAAGGACGCACCAGACCAGTTTCAATAGCACACAAGCGCACACACGTGTGTATTAGTGGCTGTTTGAGAAAACATTCAGGACGGATTTGTCATCGCCCGCGTGGGTGCTGTCATTTTTGTATGTATGCGAAGGCATGCGTCTGCGTGTGTATCTGTAAATGCTGTCAGCATGGTGCTATGTTCGTTCCATAACGATTTGTACGGTTCTCTCTAGCTCGTCCTCCGTCCAGGACGGCATATCCTGGCAGCCTTGCCTTCATGATCAACTCCCGCCGTGAGAAAACGTCTCACAAGACTCTCGCATTGACAACGGAGTCCGTAGTTCATGGTGGCGAGCGAGTGGCTAGTTGTCGCTAACTAAAAAGGATCGAAAGTGAATGAAGTGTCAAGATCCAAGACCAAAATATATTTAATACATTTTTCGTTTATCATAAAGTGCCCTGAAAACTCATTTCATCAGTTGTTAATGTCCTTCAATTGGGCAGAAAATGTTGGGTTACAAGTGAACTCCATTCATTCGAGGATGTTCCGAGAATTTCCTTTCCTTTGGTTGATAAGGATGAATGATTATCCGCTCGGTATTAATGTTTGCGTAGCTTTGATGGTCTTGGTGCTATCGTCGGTGACAACATCTGACACCATCTGATACAGCGAGCTACAAACGCACACGCAGACCGAGGTCAAACCACACAGAAGTGATAAGAAGCGAAGGACCCCTTCCCAGCGACACTAACACCTGCTCACTTCTAACAAACACTCTTAACCCACACTCACAACTTGTGGCGTTCGGAGCAACCAATACTCAATGGGCGCAGACAATTCACCAAACGATAAGTACGGATCAGACACAATCCTAGTATCGAAACGCACAGAACAGGAGGAAATTTCCCAAAGCAAAGGAACTCACGCTGGAAAATGAGTGACAGCCAGTGGAGTATTTGTAGCCCCAAAAAAAGGGAACGTCAAGATCACAAACACAGGCACACACGCTTGGCACTTGGTGACTCACGGTCACTCCACCTCCGCAGTTCATCCTTCGATACCGTACAGAGCCACTCAGTAGCAGCTGTGGCAGCTCTAGAGCGATATTCCCTCATAAGATCATAAGCTGCACCCCCGAGGCCCATCTACGCGCAGCGTGCCTTGCAAAAGGGTGGACTGAGGGAGTTTGATGTAGCCGCTACCAAGTCCTGCCGGTAGGTAATACAGTAGTGGAGCATCATAAATCATGTCCCATTCATTTGCAAAACTGATTCACCTTAGGAGTGTGTTATGTTTTGTAGCAAATAAAAAAAGAAAATGGAGGAGAACCGATTGGAAGTGATCCCACTTCAAGTTCATTTTTCATACCGCAAGAGAAGAGAAAGAGAGAGAGAGAGAGAGAGAGAGATAGAGTGAAAGATAGAAGGAGGAGGCCCCGAAAGTGTGACGCAACATACGCAGAGGATCTGCATGAGAAGGGCCATGCGGCCATCGGACCACAGGAGGAACCCCTCTTCAAATGTCTGCAGACCATAGAGAGGGAGAGCGAAGGGCCAATAAAGACTTTCCATCGGTTCG
>NC_064878.1:59341048-59343548 GCF_943734665.1 Anopheles aquasalis | reverse complement strand
GGGAGAATGACACATTTTACCGCCCATGTTATCACCCAAGGGACGACACTACGGTGTATCACCATCACCACCACCACCATCACCATTACCTTGCTGCTCCCCGGTACGGATGTCCTGGTTTTTGTACGTTTTGCTCTATTCCTCTCTTTTTCTCTCTCCGTCCGTTCGCCCAACGGACAGCTTCTTCTCTTTCTCATTGACCGTAATCCACGCGGCTGTTCCCGTTGCTCAACGGACACAAACCGGGAAGTACCTCGGTTTACCACCGAGGGCGGGCTATAACAAGATTTATGTGAAATCAATGCCACTCGAAAATGGACGGTTCGGTGGAAAGGGGGAGTCGTATGCCACGAAGCACCGGGAACCGGACCGGTACCGGAGGTTATCGGTCGGTCGACACGCTGGCGGAAGCGGAACATCGATCGAGATTCGATCCAATTTGTTGCCATTGCCGTTGTTGTATCACTGACAACGAAGTGTGCGCGCTCCTGTCGACCCTGGTGACGGTTGTGGTGACAGAAGGTAAATCCGTTTACGACGGTGCAACGGTGCCCGATGGAAGCACCTCACGGAAGCACCACCACCAGGAGGTGGAACACCAGCAAGCAGCTAAGCAGTGCTAAGCAGCGATAAGAAACGAAATCCAAGTGCTACGTTAGTAAGGTTAGTTACAGTAAGAGGTTCTTGTGTAACCTCGAAGAGCCTTTGGTGTGTTTGTTTAGGATACACCAACTTGGAAACAAGTTGGGTTTCGGTACAATTCTTGAGAAAACAGTTCCGCCTTGGCTTGAACTACGAATTTGCATTGTGAAAAGACAACATTACACAATGATGCTTCCAACGAGACGAGGTATTTAACGGTGAGCACCAGTCAAAGCAGTCATAGCAGAGAGTTGTTACCGAGACCACAAACCTTTTCAAACATGCAAAGCGTGATACAAAGACACAATGCTCAAATCTCATTCGCATTCTCATTCCTTGCTTTCGTTTTTAAGGTCAATTAACATCTCGCAATGGAACTAACGAGATATCCGGAAATATTTTGACCGTATTTCACCAAATCAAACCATTACAACGCCTCCATGCTAATGTATTTGCATAATTTTGTTAATTTGTCATTAATTAAAGGGGTCATATTGCAGTTTTCTTTACGATGAGACCGATCACCAATTCGAGTCGCTAACCACTAAAAGGAGCAGCAAATATTGAAACGAAATTGAAACTGGCTAGCGCCTCCATCAAATCACGGGCTACTAGGCGCCTCCATCGGAGCACGTGGTCAGCCGCGCGGTTCGAAAAATAGGTCAAAGCCACCACCAACGCCCCCCCCCCCCCCCCCCCCCCCCCCCCGGGGGGGAATGCACATGCTCACTTCATTAAGAGGCAGAGAGGCGGTTATGTGGTGTCAGCCATGAATTTGCCCACCCACCCACCCACCACATCCCATCGCCCTTGGAAGGTTAATTCCTTATTAAGCATTAATGCATGGTTTCGCTAATATATCGGCGTTAATTGAACGCTACTTCCTACCTCCTCTCTCCCTCGTTTGCCATCCCTGGAGAGAGTACACAAAACAGCAACAAAGTTGGTTGCTTTGAAGCCTCGCAGCTTTGGTTTGGATCGTGGCACAGCAAACCTCATGCCGGGGGGGGGGGGGGGGGGGGGGTGTGCAGGTAATTGAATCCCGATGACCCGCTTTTCCCGCTTGATCGTGCATCCCTCAGGGGTGTGCGCATAGCGCTTATTTGGATGGATGTTTACTGCCGCCTTCCTTCCTTCCTTCCTTTTCCTCTTGCTCCACCAACCAAACGGGGAGCATCACTGTTAAATCTATTATTAAAATCAATTTACTGGTCGAACCATTTGGCCCCGGTCCCCTGGGGTCCATTGGGAGCGTGAAGAAGGACTTGAGGGGTGATCCCGATGACCCTGTTCTGCTTTCCAACAGACCCTGCAACATAGTATGCGCGAGCGAGCATAGCAAAAAAAAAAGAAAAAAGAAAACCAACAAATCACCAGCACCATCATCAAGACAGCACCAAAAGTCGTCCATCCGCTGATTGTTGGCGATGGATGGCTAGCGGTAGATCCATCTGGTTCTGCGTTCTGCCGGGCCAAAAGGGTGGTGCTTCAGGAGAAAATCCAAGCCACCGAACAGATGTCCAGCGCGCCAACGGAACTTTATCGTTGAGCAGTTTCGTGCTGGCAATTCTCGTGCAGTGTGAGCAAGTGTGGCACTGCTCGGGACATCCGGAATACCCATTATCATCATCCTCATCATTCGTAGCACAATCATCAGCAGCCGGCACGATAGCTGACCTTCCATTTTCGCGTCTCGTCTCAAAGCTCACTTGAGGCGTGGTTTTGGGGTAATAGTTTTAATTGTTGCTACTTCAACCCTTGAAGCACTCGCCCTTGCCTTGCACCTTCCTTTTCGAGAGAGAGAGCGAGAGCACGCAAAGCGGTCAAATAATCACTGAAACATTAGCAGTCATTACCG
>NC_064878.1:59328548-59336048 GCF_943734665.1 Anopheles aquasalis | reverse complement strand
GCTCGCTTAGCGTGATTGACAGGACCGGGCAATCGGGAGTTTGCTTTGCAAGCTGCGTGCGCTAGTTGCAGGCGAGTAAGAAGTGGGCCACTGGACGGACCGGACTCTGGACGATACATGACGGCATTCCAAAGGAACACGAACCGGGAAGGAGGTGCGAGGATTTTGCGAGGTATCGGCTACGGCGAGTTGTTGTGGATTGGGCGGCATGAACCGTACATCCGGTTCTTGGCCTGGTCTGATTGAAACCATGCCCTTTGAGGAGGATTGAGTGTGATTATTGTTTTATGCAGCTACTACGTACTGCTAGCTGAATTCATCATTTCCAGCTAGCTCTAGCTGTTCGTCTGTTCGCCAGAAATGTAAAATTAAACTGAAACAATTCTCATCTCTCGTCGAAGCTCGCGATACGCTGCCCACGGTCGTTTACATGATGTTACAGTTTCGTCGAAATGTGATCCACGACGTTCCGGTGGTGTCCGCATAATTCAACGAATGGGTCCGGGTAATTGAAGTGCTGCTCGTCCACTGACAAGCACCGACTGCCCGGGTGGCGCCGGCTGCCCGATCTGCCGCATATTTCACTCACAAAAATCATCGAGCGGACCTTGATTAAAATATGAATTACTCAGGCCCCAAACTGGCTCACTGGCAGCCCATCACAGGACCCTATCTCCTGTGTCGCTCTTTCTCTCTCACACACGCTCTTCTACAAACCAGGATCCTCGGGAACATACCCCCCCCCCCCCCCGGGGTCCGATACCGCCCTTCCTTGGCTTCTGATTATCGTGGACCTAATTTTAGACCGACCGGTCGATATTTGGCTCCAAAGCCACGGGATTTCACACAGAGTGTGACAGTAGACGGGGCAGCAGGAGTTGGGGAAACGGGAGGAAACCACTCGTTTCCCCCGCTCACCCCCCGGCTTCCCTGAACCATCCCTCGAATCGCGCCATTCGTTTAATTGGCTGTCACGGAGATGGAAGGGTACAGGATGGAGCGAAATTTCCATGTTTTCCCACACCGCATCGCACCGCATCGTACCCATCCATCAGGGTGACACGGTCGTTGGCCGTTTTCACCTTCGTCCACCAGGTTTTTGGCACCTTTTTCTCTGTAGACTCTCCCCCCCCCCCCTCCTTGGTGGTGGTTTTATGCCAGCTTATGCAAACGTTGCAGATCCCAATCGCCAAAAATGTCTTCCCTGGTTTAGCTGTCGACCCGGCTGGCTTCCTCCACTGTAGCCGCATCGCTGCTCCATCATTTCGCCTCGATCACGAGTCTCGAGAGTCCGACATTTTCATCGGAGATCCGCACCGGTTGAGCCGGTATGATCCGGTTGCTATGTACGTATGCCATGTGGTGCGTATCTGTGTGTGTTTCGTGGTGAAAAATTGTGGCCACCACAGGAAAGGCGGCGAGAGTGGGGCAGGTAGGGGGTACTCAACACGAGCACGACGACGCAACGCCGCATGTTCGACTTCGAAGGAAAATCCAGGGACCCGGGACGGACCGACAGGAATTGATCGAAGGAAAATCTAGCCCACCGTCTTCACCGCTCTCCCACCCTCTTCCTCTCCGCCCAATGGCCAATTGAATGGTGGTGAATCAATCATCGGTGCTTCGATGCTTCGATGTTGCGCAGAGAGACAGAGAGAGAGAGAGGGTGCGGCGTGGAGGAAAAAGGTTGCAACACATTAACGAGAAAACGATCGGGAAAAACAGGCACCAAAACCCTTCAAAAGAGCGAGAGAGAGAGAGAGAGAGAGAAAGGGGGGGGGGGTGCAAGGGCGGACAACCGGTGGTCGCGGCTGGTACGGAGTGAAACCCATTTGCCATTAAGAGCAGAGCAACGGCGCAACCGAACGCCGTTGGCCCGATAGACAGACACAACGTGGGTTCATCGTGCGCGCCCGTATGATGGAAGGTGATTGGATAGAGGCAGGAGAGAAGAAGGTAAAGATGGTCGGTCGAGGTAGCTGATATAGAAGGAAACGGAATCCAGAAGTGAGAGAAAGAGAGGCCCGTGAGGATCCGGGGACGAGAGAAATCGAACACAAGATCGACGAGCGGCCGAAGCAGGGGTAAGGGAAAGAGGTGGCCACCCACCACCGTTGTCCATTCCAGGGTCTCCCTCCCTGCCTGCCCGGGTATTGAGGCGAATGGAATCGAAATCAATTAATAAAAGTCAGAAACAGGGATCCCCACTATGGAATGGGAACGGAATGGAACGCACTAAGATGCGTCTGTCGTCGTCGTCGTCGCCGCCGCCATCGACCATCGTCGTCGAGTGGGTGGCGGCGCTGCTGCTCTCGAGCGAGCGAGGAGGCGAGGAAAAACATTCCATATTTTCCGCTTCCACCACTTCGATCGAACAAACGCTGGCGCTGCCGGATACAATACGGGACTGGGTATGGGCGACTACACCCCCCACCCCTCCTCCTAACATCACGTGGAGCGTGTTTTTCGTTTCATGGGCAGCGAATGAGCGAAGGCGGCGCTTAGCCGCTAGGCGTTGGACAGGGAGGAAAGGGAGGGGGGGCGATCGGTGAAGGGTGATAAGCTGGAAAAGACTTTTCTTTCCTTCCTTTTTCAATCGCTCTCTCTCTCTCTTTCTCTTTGTGTCACTGGACGTTAGCTGGATCCGAGGGTTCCGTAACAGATCCAGGTCAGAGAGGATGCCCAGGATGGATCCAAGGGCAGTCGGTGCGAACCGCGTGCGTTGGGCATCAGATTCATCCACCAACCAATTGGTTCGTGGCGTTATCGATACCAGTCTCGTTTGTAGCGCGAAGATTTGAAGGAATTCTTTGAAGCGGGAAAAAAGGGCTGAGAGTGATTGATTTGTTGCCTTGGGAGGTGTTTCTCCAGGAGGTCGCTACAATCGTTTCAACAGATTTAGAGAGTTGCTGTAGCGACAATAGGACAATATTTCTTCCTAATGTAAACTCAAAATTCAATTCGATTGAGCATTGTCTTGAGCACTCTACCATAGAACACATTCAAAAGTAAAAAAACGGAGCAACCTGTGATAGAGTTAGTTGGCAACTGTGACGATGCACAAGTGCCAGGCATCACTTGTCTAGCTACTTGAGTAGGTTCTAATCCGTAAATGGGTTGCGCCTGTCGCTGCAGAATGGCCAAACCAAACGTGCTTCTTGTTGTTAATCTTTTGAAAAGTAGAACCACCTTCTTAAAGCCCCCCGTATATAGTTCCTGGATAGATTACTTAAAAAGAGTTCACATACCAGCGCACAGCAACAGGCTTCGTTCTGTTTTCTTCGAACAGTTAAGCAAGAACAGGCACTTTCTTGTGAAACAATATCTTTCGACAATTAAGGGCACTGACGTTACACAAGCAAAATTCTGTACGACTGAAGATTAACAAATGAACCTTTCAAACTACTCCATGACTACTGGATCACAACCTAACAGTTCCAGCTCTCTCACTGCTTCCAATGCATACTCGATGAAAGGGTAACATCAGAGTCAATTGCTAACTTTTGAGTTTATCTGATAGACCAGGGGTCTCAAACTCGCGGCCTGCGGCCACCTCCACAGGGTGTTTATGTATGTTATGTTTAGTCATTAATTCTATGTTCTTTGTAATTTTATTCTATGCATATGCTAGAATTGAAGTATAGTAGTATATCTGCAATGACCGTAGTGTTCGAAAAATTGAATGAAAAAAACATTTTTTCAACTTCTCAACATTCATCACATAATGAAGTTTAATACCCATGGGTTATTTAACAATTTAAATTTCAATTACAAAGCGAGGAAATTTTACCAGTTACCAGGCGCCTCCATTTCGAAGGGCGCCTCCATCATCGAATTTCGGCAACGGAGCTACATTATTTCTTTTTCCTGGCGCGGTGGCCAGTTTTGGAATTGCCTTTATCTCTATGGCCACGAAAACCGGCACCGGATGATCTTTGGTGAATTTAATAAAGCCATGAACCCTCCAAATTATGTTGTGAAATGCTGGCGCGGACTGGCTGCTACTTTCTTGTGCAGCCCGCATGCTAATATGAGTTTGAAAGACCTCTACGATAGACAGTTCAGAGAGCTGTATTTTACATACATATGCTATCCAAATAGAACAGAAACATACCAAATCCGATGACGGTTTTCTGATGGCCGTTAATTCAACCCCTAACCGAGCAGTAACGTAGTTGTAGTTCCGGCACTCGAACCAAAGACATTCCCAAGAGACAACTCATTCAGTATCCTGCCAAGCGGGCATAATGTGAGGAACGCGTTGGTGAGCGAATTAAAATCAATAGACGCTGGTAACGACGGCTCCGGCCACACCAAACCGACCATAAAACACCACAATGTCGCTTCACGCGGAAACCCGTGGCCTCCGCGACCAGTCGACCGAAAGCCAGAGAAACCGGAGTTCATCACGAACTCCTGGGAAACCCCCCCCCCCTCGATTCCCCCCTCCTGTTAGGTCTAAAAAGTCATTCGGGGATTGGTTGGTTCACTGGGCGCCTGGATTCGAATCTTCGCCCCCCCCCAAAATTGCCCCTCGGAGCGTTTCCACTCGGTTTGAGCCAGATCCTTAGACCAGGGTCGCTGTGATCTAGGTGATGGCCGATGGATATTCGCCTTTTTCCCCCAACCGCCATCGTCCCCCTGGGGAGGAATTGCCGTTGTGAATGGGCTGGATTAGGACGGTAACGCGCGACACGAGTGGCTGTTTAGTGGTGTAAGTGTGTCAAGGCATCACACGAAGACTACCAGCGCACTAGCGCACCAGCGGACCAGCGGACCAGCGGTTGATGCTCGAATTCTCTCGCAAAAGGATACTCGTCGGTCGGAGGATTCACTGGAAGCTCTCCAGCCATCTGCTCGCGCTTGGTGTGGTTGTGTAATGATCTCTTTCTCTCTCTCTCTCGTGCTCACTCTCCGATTCGATGGGAGAAGGATGTGGCAGCGGCTGGTATTAGTGATAGGGCGCCTACCGTTAGAGCCTCAGCTGAGCTCGGGATTAGTGTCGGCTGCCAAGTGGTCGCTTTGGTCGTAGTGGTGATGAGATTGCAATTAACGAGAGAAACCCCTAGAGCCCATCTGCGACAATCAAATGAAAGACAAACCACCATCACTACCTCCATCATCGTTAGCATCCATCCATCCATCCATCCATCCAGCGTTCTCGGTGAATCTCAGCGCCGTGGTGTGGCTGGAAAATCTGGAGCGAACTCTGGAGCCAAAAGACCGCTCGCTCCGTTCAGCTTCGGAACTTCCAGCGTAATTTCCAGCTTTCATCCCTCATCGGTGTGGTACAGTTTGGGAAAACTTTTTTCCCGCAAAGCTTCTCCAGGGGTCAGTAGTAGTTGAAGCTGAAGTCAACAAAAACGGAGAGTAGCTCAGGTTAATATGATTCCACCCGCGAGCCCCCGCCGGGTGGGGGACAAACCACAAGGAAATGAGGTCCAAATGGCGAGCGAAATCAAACAGAAACACTGGCAAAGTGCTGTAGTATTGCCAGCGGAAGAAGAAGACGAAGAAGCTACAGCAGACAAGAGGCCAGTGTCCCTGGGTGTGTCCCAGGCCACTTTTCACACGCCGTTCGCCGTTCGCTGTGTTGCGATGTTGCGGAATGGGCGATGGGTGGCACAGGAATGAGTTGGGTGGGGAAAGGAATTGAGCAATAAAATGTTCCTATGCTAATGCCCTCTCTTCAGAAGAATGATGAGTCGTGCGAGCGAGCGAACGAACGAAGAGAAGAAAGGAGGAGATGGAGCAGAGGTAGGTGCCCTCATGTTTTGGATGAGGGTTTTTCTTTCATTATGTTTCCCGGAGTTTTTCTTTGCTCCTTCTTCCCTACCGCACGTTCGTCTCCGTTCGCCTCGGTTGCGGCTCTCGAGAATGGATTGCGAGGCTCTCCCGAGTGGATGCTGCTTCCTTCATTTCGTGGAAGGTTCAGTTTCCCCCCAAAGCCACGCACGAAAAGGGGATGATGGGAAGCGGGCGGACGGAGGGGCGGCCTTTCACCGGGATCACCGGAATCGGAGGCCAATATCGGCCGCTTATCTCACGTACCGGTGATCATGCGGACACGGCGCGATGGTTTGATGAAGATGGCATCAATCCATTCATCGTACCCCATTCCCCACCGCTGGGGTGCCCCCCTGGTGAGAAGCTTGAGTGCTGGGAGGCTCGTTTTTATCACGTTTTCGGCCCGTCGTCGTCGTCGTCGTCGTCGGATCGATGGCGGTTGATGGGCTAAGCCCATCGATAGACCAGGATACGCCGTTACATCCGCTACAACAAATGCCGATGGTATGAGGCATGAGGCTGCTTAGGCCTTTTTTGCTCATTGTTGCTGTTGTTGCTGTTATTGATGTTATTTTTCCTTCTTTTTGCATTCTATCCTTCATCTACGCGCTGCCGTTACTGTCAGCATCACGCTGTTTATCTACTTTACCTTCACCACACAAGCCCTGTCGTACTGCTGGGTGTTGGCTCTAGTTACAGGCACGTGCTAGAAGTGTGCCAGTGTTTCAGTGTAATATGCATCATGAATTCCGGGAATTTCTGCTTCCAGACAACCGGACGAAAAGATTCGTTTGACAAAACAATTCCTCCGACGCTTTTAGACATTATAAAGATATCGTAAATAGTGAAGCGTTTCGTTTAATACTGTTCAACACTTGAATTATCTTAAACAACATTATTGGATTGGATTAAAAAATCTCTTGTCAACGGTTAGCACTGCAAGTAAATTCATTAATTCTTCCTAGATACAGTAAAGTGATATTGCTGAGAACGCTAAAATGAGAACAGAGACTTCAGCCAATTGTGCTGGATAATGCCTCTCATATGCCTTATCTGCTACCCTTGAATCATCGCGTTCACTTACTGTGCACTTGGTAAAATTCAAGAGTGTGCTAGTAAAAGATCTTCTTGAATTACAGGTAGAACAACCAAAGCAGGTAACGGCTAAGCAGTACCTTTGCAAATTCTGTCTCTCGGGCAACAATTCTGGTTATTGCAAGCAAAAGCATCGAACCGATCGAATTCAACGTTCTAGTGAATTCAACAAATCCTTCTTCGCGTACGCTCACCTGATCAGTTGCAAGCACACAATCAAAGTTGGACAAGGGAAATTCGGAATGCAGTGCGCTATTTGCCCCCAGACCAAGCTTGCGCCTAGCACTTGTGTAACGTTTGTGTCCTGTGCTGTTTTTTTTGTTTTTTGCTTTTTCGTTGTAAAGCAACATCAACGAGCGACGGTGCGCTGCGTCTTCGAGGCGTCCAGCGTACACTACCACCACACTAGTGGCTCGCGAAGTGGTTTCACATCTACACTCTGAGCTGCTCGTTCACACGAAAACCCTGCCAAACAGCAGCAGTCAATGGTGTTTTTCTTTCCGATTTCCTCGTCTAGTTTAGCATCCCGCACCTTTTCTGTCTTCCCTCGACATGATGCGATAGAGTCCAACTCGATAGGGAGAGAGAGAGAGAGTGAGAGCGAGAGTACTCGAGATC
>NC_064878.1:59296048-59323548 GCF_943734665.1 Anopheles aquasalis | reverse complement strand
CACTACTGATTCTCACTCCCTTCCTGACCACCCACTTGCATCGTTTTTTCTTTCCATTTTTTTCTCGAGACACCAGACGAGAAGATCTGCAGAGGAGGCAGCAAAATCACACAATTCACTTGGTGTGCTCTAGGGGCACGCGAATCGGTAGCATCTCTGCACCTAACAGTCCTTAAAAAACACTTCCTTCGCCGGATCCTAGGGTAAGCAGTTCCTTTGCTTGCGTCTTCGGTCATTTTCTAACCTCACACACATCCCGCGAGTGGCTCCTGAACAACCCAAAAGCGGATGTAGATTCTAGAGCCCTGGACAGAACTAAGAGGAACATCTCCTTCTGTTCCTTCACTCGCGTGGTCTCCCTCTGCACATTCGTCACAGCACACACCTCGTCCTCCGGTGTCCGGGCCAGCAAACAGGACGACCATGGGGAACCGCGGAACCGTTTTTCACCGAGATCCCACGAGCACGCGGAGGAAAACGCACTGCTGCTGCTGCTGCTGCTGCTACCTGCTGACCTCGACGCTCACTCACTGGCCCGCACTGGCGAGCGATGGTAGCTCCGTTGGGCGACTTTTCCCGATTTCACTGCTCACCATCCGCAACCCCACGCACCCGTACACTCACACACCTACGCCAACCCAGACGGAGAACAGTCATTGCGGTGGTCCCGTGGAAAACTCTCTCTCTCCTTCTCTCTCTCTCGCTTGCTCTCTCCTGTGCTCTCTTTAGCTCCTTGTGATTCTGCTCTGGATCGTTCGCTTCGTTGAAGCCATTGGCCTCTTCTCGCAGGTCCACGAGAGTTTCCTCATTGTATTTTTAACGGACCACTCTCTCTTTCTGTCTCTCTCTCTCTCTCTCTCTCTTGCCCACTCTCTTTCGATTAGTACACCGAGTGCTCTCCCTGGACTCATTCCTATACAGTGACACAGATACACACGAGACGGTTTGTGCTTCCCTTGACGATCTGTCAATGGTTCCAAATCAACCAACAGGAGACCAAATGGAGGCGCCTTCTTGCTCCTCGATCACATACAGAACAGGAACATTATCATTAGATACACATGGTCTACGGGAATATCCTTTTTCCTATCCTTTTTTCTGATTGCTTCCGTTACACAGCGCAGTGCGGTGACTTGTGTCAAAACAATTAGCACAAAAGTAATGGTTCGATCTCAACTGAACAATTGAAATCGAATCCACATGCCTGGCAAATGCACTTAAACACTCCCTGACTGGCTTCTCTTCACGATCGACGGCAATAATGGGTCGGCAGATGGTGTATACAGAAGATAAAAACAACCATCGTGAATTCGCGAAACCATCATTAGCTAATCGACTTAAGCCCAAGGGGGTGGGACATGATGATGATGATGATCGGAAGAGGGTGGGTGGGCTAACGCTGCGGGTAGATCGTAGAAGTAGCTCTTTTAATGGTGGCGATGAAATCGGTAATTGCCTTTTTGCTCCAGCCGGTGACGATCCAGCGCTGGGGGAAGACCGAAGTGGGGCGGGATGCTGCATACACCCAGGGCAGCAATACAATGCGTCTCATTATGATCACACCGGATTTTCAAAACCACTGACTTAGATAATGCGAAGAAACCATTGTTTTCTAAGTAAGGAAAGTGAGATATCTATATATAAATGTTGAACAAGTTTAAAATATCGGAACCGTTTGAACCACGTAGAAAAAAAAAAACGTAGCCCACCGGCAACCAATTAAGATCAATCATCATTATGATCAATTGGATCGAGATGATAAATCAGATTACCTTTTATTTCATTTTTCTAAACTATTCGCGATACAAATCAACTAAAACGTTATCTTTAAACAAAAAAAGTTTCAAGCAGTATTCCCTATGAGTTAAAATCCCTCAGCACTCTCCTAGAACAACCGACAAACTTCGATGAATAATTAAGGTGTTGATGGTGATTGTTAGCACAGACTTCAATTTGTTAAATTTCCTTTCCAAATCGATTCAGTACTTTCATCTTACCTGAAAATATGCAAAAACACAGAGGAACCCTATCTTTATGACACCCACTGTTTATGCTCGTGGGTTTTATTGCATGCTACTTCCGAGGGGGTGCATGTGGGTTGCATACAACAACGGCGCTAATGTACAGTGAAACCTCGGTTAGCTTTTGTTAAGCAATCACAATTTTATATACCCGTGACCAACATGGTGCAAGATAAAATAATATTGCCTGTTTCTCGATATGTTGATCATTTACTGTAGTCGATTTTAACGATGAGTCGAGAAATCAAATGATGATGTGTTACTTTTGGTACGATTTCCTAGTCAATGGCAAGGATAATAGATTTAATTATATCTTTATTTGCTAATATGCTTACAGAATGCATTAAACATGTTACTAAAAGCATGACCTTTCGATAAAGGTTGCTGCTAACCAATCTGCATGTAAATCGAGGTATCATTGAACACCCGGTACGAAATCAAATCCGAAACCAATAAAAACCACTCGAAACGATCGTATTTTACGACACCAACTCATGTCTTTTTGTTTTGCGCTTTCGCAAAAGCATCCGCAGCTCTCGTACCATGGCGCCATGTTCCGTCAAACACAATCAGTGGCTTCCACGGCAGAATGCGTAACACTATACTAATATTTCAAACCTTCGTAACTTGTGTGTACCTCGTGCCAGATTAAAAATAGTCAGGAACGGAATGTATGAAACATTGCGAAGGCTGCAGCAGCACCAAGGATTCGGTTGCCTCCGCTGCCGGTGCTGCCAGCTAGCGAGAGAAAGAGAGAGAGAGAGAGAGAGAGAAGCGACTGATGATGGATGATATGGAAATTGAGTCCGAAAAACTGAGCATTACCTGGGCAAATACTTTGCGCCTCTCGTGTGTACGTCGCAAGAAGGTTTGACCTTCGCTTCCGATCGCTGGCACATCACCAGGGTCAAGGTTACGGGCCGGAATGAAAATGAATTCCATCTCTGCGACAAGATGCGCGCATTCCGGAGCATCGTATGCATTCTGATAAGTGATCCTGTGCGTTATGATCACCGCGGAACGACGCGATCTCGAACACAACGGTGACGGCCATTTGCAGCGCAATATTCGGTGACCTCCACACCTCCACGGATAGGATGCGAATACGAGGACAATAAAGAAGCAGCAAGAGCCAGGAAGACCGTTTGTCCGCGGTCCGTTCTTGCGCTGCGCGACCGTGTTGTTCTAGTGCCAACCTGAGTAACCTGTTTGGCACGTTCGTTGCGCCACCAACAAACCAACCAACCAGTTGCGTTCCCGCGGGTTCTTACCCCTCAAACGCTTCTCGCGATTTGGCAATCACATCGCAGCGAGATCGCTCTCGCGCTCATAGACACGAAACACAGTGGCTTTAAAAAGTGAAAAAAGTTCCACTAGCGATCGTCATTGAACAGCTCTTCTCCCTGATCCCCCACATTGTTTGAGAGGGTGCTTAAACCTATCCGCGGCGGTAGCATCGAAAATCGAAGATCGCGTCCACCGTGTATCGAAAAGCCAGTGATCACGGAGACGGAGAAAGAGTTCCGTTTATCTCACAAACACCGCAACCGGTGGCGGCTTAGTAAGCGGTCATAAATTGGCGCCTAATCTCGTCCCCTTCTTGCCCCTTTCTCCCACTTCACTGCTGTCCCTGATAATCGCTAATCACTGCACACGATCGTGACACCAAGCGTTCGGTTTCTCTCTCCGGTTCCGCTGCCATTTCTCTCATCTCTAGCGCACACGAGAGAGAGAGAGAGAGCATTTGTGGATGATTCATTCGCCGCTCGAGCCTCGAGCAGCGGACGAGCGTTCACCATGGTTAAGTTCATTTCCAACCTCCGAGCTGGTCGGTTCAGCTGCGAGCAAGCAACCGCGTTAAGGCAAGTGGGTCCGTCGACGATTGCTGGTTCCTTCCTACATTCTTATCCTTCAGTCTTCGAACTCAGTAGTGTTTGCAGAAGTGTCCTGAAGCGCCTTAGCGTGGCATTTAGTGGCGAATAGTGTGCGTACGATAAATTCTCAGTTCCGGAACACGGTGAAACGCTAGAAACTGTGACCTGGACCTGTGCGATTGAGATGAAAGGCCAAGGCCAAAACGGGAGGGCCGCGAAACCGCAGCACTGCGCTGCTGGGGAACAGTGACAGCTCCGTCTATCGATCGCGATCGAAAATTGTCCGGCTAGCGGCTAGGGTAGTGTAGTCCGCGGTCGCGAGTTCCACGTGCGAGCTTTCGGGGCACTTTTCCAATTTTCCTTGGCCAGTCGCCCCACTCCTCCTCCTCCACCCACCCGGTGGTTACGTCACGTCGCCTCGATCCGATCCTGTGCAAAGTGGCTCGAGGCGGGGACAGGTTTTCCGAAGAAATTTTCCGTTTGAATCTAAAAATAAAAATCAGCAAACCTTGTTCACCGCGAGCGAGCGACCGAGCGAATGGGCGAACGTGCGATCGAGGGGATCGCGTCCGTGCGCGCACAGTGGTTTTGCGCGGATCGCACGAGTCCACCCCGTACCGTCCGCCCGTGTCCCTGCCCGCTGCCTTAGTGAGTAGTGAGTGTGGGCTGTGGGTTGGACAGGGCAGAGCAGACGAACCACTTTCCTTCCTTCTTCCTTGGCCCTGGGTGATGTCGTCCTCAGCTCAGCTCTACTCTCATCCTGCCGAGCGATAGCGAACTGTACGATCCGATCTCGTGCGCGTCGTTCGTTCTAGCCAGACCAAACCAGACCGCGCGCGCTGTGTTGCGATTTCCCTCTTATCTAGCTTTCAGCTTCACGTTACCCTACCCCGCGCGTGCTTCCGGTGAAAAGTGAATCGTGTACTGTTAGCGTACGAGCGCGCCTAGCTTCGAACGATCTCGAACGATCCTCGCCCGCCGCGAGAACAGTGCAGTTTGCCGGGCAGTTTTCGGATCGTTGGAAAGCCATCGCCACCGGAAAGCAGGACGAAATGTGCTTCTTTTTTTGTTAGTGAATTTTAAAGAAGAAAGGACAAAGTCCTTTAAGTGGATCACATCACACTAATACCACCTTTTCTCGAAGCAGAGTTTCAGATTAGGAGCCGCAGCATTAAGGAGCAGCAGTAGCGTTTGCGTAACAACACGTAAAGCTACTAGTGTACGATCGTCCGTGTGTGTTTTGTGTGTGCGCGCGCCAGACTGTGTGTTCCTGTGTGTGTGCATTTGTTAGTGAGTTCTAGTGAGAGTGATCTTGCTACGAGGAGACGTGACGCCTTCTGGCCTTCTAGCAAAGCAAACGAAATTCCCGCGCATTGCACATTGTGCGCCACAGATCGTCCTTAACGTTTAGCCTCGAAAAAGGTGAGTCCAAAGGTAGAGCAAGGGGGTGGCTCGAAAAGGGGGCTTGGATCTGATTCGATCGATGGAGCAGCAATCGTTTATTTGATTTTTTTTTTGGGGGCTGACAGGAGCCCATTCGAAGGCTATCAGAGAAAACGGAGGAAAAGGAAATACATTTAAAGAACTGAAATAAGGATTATAGAGAGAGAAAGAGAGAGAGAGAGAGAGAGAGAGAGATAAAAGGAGAGAAAGAGAGAGAGAGAGCATCCCTTCGGAAGAGGAGTGTAACACTCGGTAGTAAAACTAAAAATAAAGTCTACCTCCTGTCCGTGCCGGACTTCCTCTCTGACAAAGGATAGACGTAGGTGGTATCGGTGGCATTGGACGATAGGAGTGCGAGATGCTCGCGTTGGCAGCCAGCACCACCCCTACTGGCCATCTGCTTTATCGTGGGGCTGGGATAGGGAAAAAGGAGGAGAAAAAAAGAGTGAAAAAAGGCGCATCTTTTGGCCGATCTTGTCCACTGTCGCTGTTGCTGCTGCTGCTGCTGCTGCTGTTGTCGTCTTCGCTGGCTTCGAGGTCGTTTCTTCTTGTGGCGATCCTCTTCTTTTGCGCTCCAAGATGGTGGCAAGCAAGATGGTGAGGCGCAAGCGACACGCAAACGATGCGGCAACGCGAACACGCTAAATGAACGCCTTTTTCACGCCTTCATCTGGTGGTGCCAGCGTGTTCCGCGTCCCTTCCTTCCCGGGTTGTTGTCTGCTGGACCCAAGGTACGAACGATGCAGGTGAGATGGTACGCCAGGGATGGAAGATTGTGCTGAGGGTTGAGTGTGCTTTTTTTTTTTTGCTCTTCGCCGGCTTTAGTCCAGCGTCCCTTTCACACCCACGCTCCCCTGCCGATCGACGACGCCCGGCCATGCGACCTCGACGGAAGCGGCGACGACAACGAGTTGAATAGCCTCGCTGCGCTGCACCGGTCGTCGTGGTCGTCGTCGTCCGATCCATTTCTCGCGATCGCGAGCCTCCGTCCTTCTTCTGACGCTACTGCTGGTGCTCCTTCTGGTGCTTGGGACTGATTGTGCTGATCCGCTTAAAGGAAACGCGAAGCATCTCTCGGGACTTCCCGAGCCGACGAGAAGCGCCAAATTTATGGCCAAATGCTGCGCTCGACGGGAGTCCGCTGGCAGGCTGCTTTGCATATCGGCGTACCGCTGTGCTCGCTGTGGGCTCTTCCGTGATGGTTTGCATCGTTCTTTTCTCCATGTTCTGGACGGGACAGGGGAAGGAAGGGGAGCAGAAGTGAATCTGAAATGTGCGCCGCACCGTGGCGCTCGCAGACGCGGAAGGACTCGTTTGGTGACTTTGTGGTTTCGCGCGATCGCGCGACGTGCACAACCACGCGTTCGTGCGAACTCTCGTACTCGTGCACACAAACACACTCGGCGAGGAACCAGTTTAATGAGCTCGCCAGTGCCCCGAGGTTCCTCGACTTGTTCTATCGCCTGAACTCTCCGCCGTTCGAACACGTCTAGCGTGTGTACGTCGCTAGAGCGCAGCACATCTTTCCGCCAACCGCACCGTAGCCCCCACGGCGAGTTGAAATGAAAAGCGAAAAGGACGTCGTGCGAGATCGAAAAAAAGAAAAGAAGGAAAACAAAAGTACGCCAAGAGAGAGAGACAAAAATAAGTCAGAAGGAGTAAATTTAAAAAACACACTCACACACCTCTTCTGCTTCTTTTTTTAACAAACCCCCAAATGGCCGCGGTGGCGAAGGATAAATATAACCTCGCACCGCCTGTCGATGAATGCGAATGGGTGGTAGGGGCTGGGTTGGGCTGGTGGTGGGTTCCGCCGGATTCGCGGTGGATTGGTGTGCGCAAAATGAGGCTGCAAAACAACCTCCCCGCCAAAAAACTTCATCCAACAAACATGTCGGCGGTGCGCTGGGAAGTGGGACGCAGCTGTTCAACCAACAAACCCACCTGTACCCGCCATTCCATTCCATTGCGTTCCATTCCAGGCGGAATAGAACGTCGTCTGGAGCGTAGGGAGCAAAGGCCCCGATCCAACGGGGCAGATAAACAAGTGTAGTGTGCCGGCTTTGTTTCTATTTTGATCGAGTGTGATCGAGATAAGTGACACTAATGACATAAGCGCGGACGCCTGAGTGAGAGTGAGCGGTCTCGAGTGTTTACTCTTGATGACGTGAGGCTAATGGACGTAATTTGGTAGATATCGGAGGTGGGGACACTTAAAAATATTGCGAGAAATGGCCGGTCTATGCGTCAGACAAAGTAGCAATGGCTGTCGTCTAGAGACCTCACTTCATATTCGCGAGGAAATTCCTCAATTCCGGCTATGACTCATGCAGCACGCGCTTGCTACAATCAATCTTCTCGTATGCTACGAAAGCCGTTTGGAGATCCGTTGTGAACCTCCACGCAGCATATGCTTCAGAGCTCAACAACAAAAAAACCCATTCCTCGTGGGCGCCCCTCCACCTCTGCAGCCGCACGCGTTCACAAACCGATCAATCAGCGGATCGTGCCTGTGCCAGCAAACAAAAGGAGCAACACCATCAGCAGCACTAGCGTCTCAATAATAACGTTAAATAAGAAAACATATTTTTCAAACAACACCAGCGCCCTACCAGATCACCACCAGGACAGAAGGTGCGAACGGAGCCGGTTTCTGTTCTGTTCGCCTCCGACCCGATTTGAAGGTCGCCGGTCGAGCGAACGCCGGCGAACACATTCCGATGCGTGTGTGAGCAGCAAATTGAAGGAATTTCAAGTTCGACGCCGGGCCATGCAATGCGCCTCACCGAAAGGGACTTGCCAGAGACAGAGTTAGCGAGAGAGCTCGGAAGATCGGAGTAGGCGTCCGGAGTACAGCGCCGTGGAGTCATTTGTGCGAATTTTTCGTTCCGGCTTGCTTTGTCATGCGGTCGTATGTCGGGATCGGATCGGGGTCTTAGTAAGCTGTGGGCTGAAGATGGAAAAGATTTGACGATTTCAATTCAAGTTGGACGCTATTTGGACAAAGGAAGCCTTTCTCTGGTCGGTGAAGGACGCTCGTGGTGCAATTTGCGGTTGAGCTAACAAGGCGCAATTGGTAAAAATAGTTTCTCGATCTCACTCTCGATCTCTCAAACGTGCGGCAAATTATACAAAGTATTTACTCGCCCTATAGGAGCACGTGTGTGCGGCCATGCACGTGGAAACCCCGAGAGAAGGTTGCTCGCCTTTCGATTGTTCAAACATCAAAGAACTGAGTTACGCCACACTATCGCGATCAGCAGCAGAACAAGCAGCTCGATAAATTCAAGTCGACGACTCGTCCTCTAGACCGAATTCCCCCTTTTCGTGGTGACACAACACGTGGAGGCCGGCAGGACTTGGAGGTCCAAGGCCAAACGTCACTCACCACCGCTTGAAGAAGAAACGCTTCCACAGCACCTCGCAGGCCCTCTGCTGCATTCGTGCAACTCTCCACTTGTCACTGCGGACGAGAGAGTTCCTGACCTACAGAAAAGCGTTGGGAAGCCAAAGGGAAGCACAGGGCGCCAGTGGGGGTGAGTCTTCCGCCCTCTTCCATCTTCTGTCCATCGGCGTGTGCGTGCACCATCAGACCTTCAGACCATGGCACCAGAACGGTGCCAAACCAATAACCCTAACCTATTTCACTGGCCCCCCACCTCTGCCATGTTGTAATATCGCGAAGGTGAGAGCATTATTTATAATTCCTAATGTCCCACTCCCTGCCACAAACCAACCCTCAGCCATCCCGCATAGAGCGCGGCCCTTTTTCATGCACAACATTCTTTGCGTTCGTTCATGTTTTAAAAATATGCTCGAAGCAAAATCTCTCAGCAGCAGCAGCGGCATTCATATGTTTCACCTTCTCGGCTGTTTGAGTCAAGAAGACGCATGCGCGCTGGGCTCACGGGGACCTAAGACGCTCTCTCTCTCTCTCTCTCTCTCTCCGTCTCTCTGTAATTGTGAGGTCAGTCCCCATACACCCCGTGGCTGTGGTTCCAAAGCGAAAAAAGAATTTCAATTTCGGACGTTCGTTCACTAAACTGCTATCACTCAGCGGTTGCCTCTTCTGCTGATGCTGCTGCCAAAACTACGAGCTCTTGGAGAGCTCTGGGGTGTGGGGCGAGGAGGATGGTGCGTCAGTTCGCGGCGGTGGCGGCCGCTACGAGCTCTACTCGTTCAGTGTGCCGAGTATTTTTAGCTGCAAAAATTGTGGCAAACAACCGTGGGCAAGTCGAGGCGCAAGCGAAATCACTACATGGCCCGAGCAAGACGTGTTTTGAATTGAAATCGTTTTTTTCCCTCAAAAACCACATCTTTTTGCTTCATTAATTATTGCTGACTTTACAAAAAGGGACAGTCATATTCCAGAGGAATAAAAGATCTTTACTTCGATTTGACATTGACCTCGCTGCTCGAGCTAAACGTGACGCATCGGAACCCAAATGGTGTCCTCGATTGTCGAGCCACCGGTGGTCGAATCAAACGTCGACTAATGTGTCCAGCAAAGCGCGCCCGTCATCAGCGATAAGATAAGTGATGGTGGGCTAGGCTGCTGGCACTGGCACTGTGTCTGACAGCTGGCAAGCCGAGGGTAAACACACATTCCCACCAGCTTTACCAGCTAAGCATCCCCTCCGTCTGTTTGGCATCATTTCTCCGTCGTGCATTGCGATCGACTCCAGGGTGCATGAAATCCTCCAAAAGCCGGTGGCACACAGGCTGGTGGTGTTGTCGCAATCAAACCAGACCGTTTGTAATGAGGACTGAGTGTTTAGGTCTAGGGTGTTCTAGTAACCAGAACACTACTAGTCACGTTGTGGAGTCTTCGAGGCAGTGCTTATCAGCTTGAGGGGCGATATCGTTGGTCTACGAGCTGCTTGGAACGTTTCTCATTCGCCACGTGCATGAGAAATGGATTTTCGGACTGATCTTTCCGCAGCTGTTGGGGCAGAGTAGAATGTTAACAACATAACCTCAGTTTAGGTTGGCCTTGAGGTCACTAACGCTTAGTTTCTTTGATTAAATCCATTTTTGACCTACGGCAAAGCAATAATATTGCATTTGTTGCCTGTCAAAACAACATGTCGAGACTCATGTGCGCAAATCAGGAAATTCACGTCGCCATTAGACGGCCAGTCCAGCCTTATCTCTCTCTCTCGATATGGTCTCACGGTCCATCCGGAATATACACACCCTTTTATAGCATAATCGATCGAAGCTCTATCTGTTACTCATGCCACCGAAGTTCGCCGGAACTGATACGGTGTATGGCAAGGCGCGCGATGGTGCGAATCGTACTGCGATGATTCATGCGCTTAACATTGTGTTACTGAGTAAGACTGAGCGACTCATGCGATCGAAAAACATCTGGCACTCTGTTGCACAGCCTCGGCGTTCACCAGATGTTTAGCTCCTTCGTAAAAGCTAAATTAGGAAATGCAACTGATGGCTCAAACGATTTCATCTTTCTCTCTCTCTCTCTCTCTCTCTCTCTCTCTCTCTCTCTCTCTCTCTCTCTCTCTCTCTCTCTCTCTCTCTCTCTCTCTCTCTCTCTCTCTCTCTCTCTCTCTTTACAGCATTTCGTACAACCACAAGGTATGTGACCCAACACATTCACCGTTTCGCACCCCATGTTCGTGCAAATTCAATCAATGAAAGATCGATAAGCCATCTCCTGGGGTGGTTGGTCATAGTTGGCAGATATGACATCGCATTAATAATTTCAAACCGTCATTTGGCGCAGCACATGACCAGAACAGATGCACCGTCGAGCAGGATGCATATCCATTAGCACTGCCTTGCACTAGGCCTCATGCCGTGGACTGCCATTTGCCAAATGTAATTAATTTGACGCTCTCGCTAGTCCCGCTCTTCACGACACTGTACATGCCACACGGTACACGGGCTTATGTTGTGGTCGTCTACCAGGAGAGCTGCAGGGAGGGACCGCTTGTTGACTCAACAACCATCCAGCCAGCTCGATCATCACTCCGGCATGTAAATAATCTGTTTTGACTGCAAACATTACCGGTAGGGCCGAGCGTCGTTCTCGAGTCCTTGGGCAGCGGATGCGTAACTAGGCCAAACCCCCATCCCCTCAGTGGGGTCGTGGAGATTTGCCGAGTTGGTTTTCGGTTCACCAGAAGAGGGCAGCGCTCAAGCAGCAGCATAATGTTGTAATGCCGCCGTGACCTGCCTGCCCTGGCCAGTGTTGATTCAATTGAATCATCATCATCTGCGATCGAGAGCAAGCGCGGTTGCTCTCGGGTGCTCCCTCGTCCATTTCTCAATCGAAATTAGAGTCAATAAAATGGGAACTCCTAAGCTTGACCTCCTTTATCCAGAGGATTGTACGATTGGGAAATCCGGCTCCTGCGAATGTTGCCCCCTTCGCAACTGGCCTGGCCATAGACAGAAGCATGTAGGAGAATTTTACGTAAGATCATTCGCGATCGCGCCTGCTTTTCCCGCCTGTGTGACTGTGTGTGTCTGTTGCTTCCGTTTTGCGTCACGCTGACGTAAGTAGTGTGGCTCGTTCGTCTCTGGTTTGCACCACCGAACACCACCGAACACCCGGGAATGTCCCGGACACAAGAAAAGGGTTGATTGTTTGCAGAAGACGTCCGGTGACAGCGCCAAGCACTCACTCTTTCCTCCTTGTTTTTTCTCTTCCCTTTTTGCGCGTGATTGATGACGGTAAACGAGCGAATGAGTGAGTGTGCATGTACGGTTGCCTTGAAACCCGTTCTGGCGGAACGAATGGTGGCCACACTTCTTGCGCCACACTTCTCTTCGTGTCTGCTGCTGCTGAATGCTCCTCAAGAATGCTACACTCGAGACTCGTCACCGCGGTCATGTCAAAACCCCTTTTCTGTCTTGACTTTCACTTTCGCGCAGCCATTCTGTGGACCTTCCGCAACCTTGGCGTGGCCCGGCAGACAGAGCCGGATCGGGTTCGCATCCTCGAACCTTCGGAACTGTCATCACGGGCGTCGAGTGTGTGATGTGATGGCGATGGTGGCGATCGACTACTTCGCAATCGTCATCCGTCGTCCGGAATAGCGTTCTGCACAAGGATTGAGGGTGTTTTTTTCGGGAAGTGGAAGCGGAGCACGTGTTTACATAAGCTCCGTCCAGGGTCTTGGTTCATACTCTGCATTCACAGTGATCAGGCCACTAGAATAGTGATCGCGAGCCCGGAGATCGGTTCGAGAACAGTGAAAGATGATCCCGTTCCTCCGTTGTTTACACTATGGAGTGGATGCGACTTCGGGCGGCCACGAATGCGAATGAACAGCAAATAGCCCCAGGGAACGAAGAAGAGGAGGTGAACGTCGTCGCGAACATTGCGATGGTATAAATAGAACAGAAAAATGCGAGATGGTAGAGCTTCGCGACTCAGACGGAGCCAAACTAATACAACTCTTGTCGTTGGTTCGATTGGATTAGACTCTCCTCTTCTACTGCTCCGGTCGCCAGTTTATTGGCTTTCGATTGGCATCCACAACTGCTTCGCCAGATGCTCTGGCGCTGGCTCCTTGCAGGAGCGGACGATCGCGTGCCAAACGCCGCGAACGTTCTAAATCAATAAATTACGTGCTTCGAACCAATGCCAACCACAATCTGGGCTCTGTCCAGGGAGGATGGATGCTCTCTTTTTGTTTTGTTTTGTATCTTCTTAACATTTTTGCAAAAGAAGAAATGATCCAAAAGCGTGAAGGGGAACTGAAGTGAAATTTGCACAACACGCGTATTTCGTGTATTTGAAGCGAAAGCCAGGCGAGAGTGCAGGAAAAAACACATAACGATCGCATGCTATGGGAGAAATGTGTGCTTGGAATTACTCCAGAGCAGCCCATAAACAACAATACGCCCAACTGGTACAAGGCACTACAAGAGATTTGGGTGGCCCCCTGCAAGACCTACGTGGGATGATGCTTGTGTTCATTGCCTTCCCGAAATCGATGTAATCAACCGCCCAACCGGGAATTCGTCCATCCGCATTTCCCCTTTTCCTCTCGTAGAGATACCTGGCGCGAATCAATAACAAAACCCCCCTGAACTCGCCAATGTGGTCTCGCTGCGGACTGACATTTATTTATACGATCCAGCCGGATTTTGGAACGGTACGAGAACGAACGGAACAGAGAAGAGAGAGATGAAGTCCAAAAACCAAAAAAAAAAAAGGTCACATTCCTGCGCATTGTCAGACAACAAGCCCACGGGTCCCACAAATGGTCCCGAAATTAAACCGAAATCTTCGAGATTCCATGCTGTTTCCGGTGCATCATCGGTGCGGTTCGCACTCGCCAGGATCGATCGTGTGCGACCCACGATCGCGCAGGGTGCTGAGGAGATAGGGGGAAAAACAACTCGAGAAAAATCACGTTCACCTCCGGTTGCTGACCCCGGGAGCAGCCGTAGGATACGATCCGAGACGTGCGGGCGAGAAGCCACGCTGCGATTGACGATTGGCTGAGCAAAATGGAGGATGGCAGGAGGAAGGAAATGCCGAAGGAAGCATCCCTGATCACCGTGAATGGGTGGCGTGAATGAGACGGTCCGCAGCATCGCCGCGCGCGCATCATGCTGTCAACCCTGGGTCAGTAATTATGTTAAACCGATGCGTGTGTACGTGCGTCCGGGCGAAAGGGACGATTTCACTCGCCTCGTCTCCGCCATTCTGTCCCGAAGAAGAAGGTTCAATCGCGCTGGCCATCGGGGTGCGCACTGGTTGGATGCAAATCGACCAACTGGCCATTGCGGATCGCGTGAAGCTACTCATTCGTGAGAACGGTCGTGCCGTTGTGACGAGAAGGTGCAGCAAACCACCAGCAACGCACGACAAAAAGGCTGCCTGGCTGGCTGGCTGGTTGGCTTGAATACGAGATGCAATTAAGCGAAGGACGGATGATTTACAACCCGGATGGAGTCCAGCATCCTCGACGCGGGTGTCGAACGATCCGGTGGCACGCAACCGGCCGGTGGTTTTGCGGATGTGGATGAAATTTCTCTTTTCTTGGTTGGATGAAACCCGTGGGGGAATTTCCAGGAGCAAAGGTAATGCTCAGGAAGGGTAAAGGAACAGCCAGAAAGAGAGAAGCCATCTTTCATTTTTGTCCCTTTTCGGGTGTGTTGTATTTCGCAAATCAACATCCTTGTCCGCACGAACCCCGGCCAAGCGGATGATCGATCAATGCAAGGTAAAGGTTGGCTTCTTCGATGGGAATCAATTGACTCACCAACACTCTCTCTGGTGCAGCTCTTCGCCCTTTTTCTTCTTTGCAATTGAGCAATTTTCTTTCCATCGTTTTTAAATACTATTTGCCTAGTGCCTTACCCTTAATTACGACGCAAGATTGGTCCAAATTGGTAATTCTTTGGCCTTTCTTTGGCCTTAAATAACAGTGAAAGTGGTAAAGCGGATAATTTATGAGATGCACATTTAAGTCTACAACTCCTAAAATGGTAAAATTATATGGAAAATCTCGTCGGGTAATACAAACTGTCAAATGTCCAATTTGCTGCCCTTATGCGACAGTTGTAATTTGAGAACTTTTTGAGGTTTGGCAGCTGGACGACGCCTTTAGCTTAGTTTGCTTTAATCCAGCATCCAGTTGTTGATGGATTTAACTTGACAGGTAATTAGTAAATGTTTTTTCGCGCAAAATATTTTCGCCAATTTGAACCTTGACACCGGCTGGGGGGTCTGCTGCGTTGGGGAACATTTTTGCACACGACATCAGTCCATTCATTTGAGCGTCCATTTTGGCCAGCTGCCTCGGAAGACGATGGTCTATTTTTGCTTTCCAACAACCATCCACCATTTAGCTGTAGGTGTATGGCACTTGTTGTTGTTGTTGCTGATAAATGCGTGGAGTCCATTTATTGCCGCTTAAAAGCAGAACGTCAGGGAAGTGTCTTAGCAAGCTCGTAAACGACGCAAACGATCGTACAGTCTTCGAATGTGATTTTCTGCACAAAGTAGTCACTTGACGCTTGGAAGAAGAGCTAATAGGTCCATCTGCTAGTCAACGTGCAGACCCAGGCACGCAGGCCGGATGATTAATCTCACCCTCGTCGTTTGAGTATCCTGCGCAAACAGGCGGATGCTGTCACTTGAACCGATCGCCTGAGTACAGCACCAATGATTTCATGCTGCACCAAACACTTCCACGGTGAAGCAAATAATCGCTTTTCACATGCCACATAATGGCAAAAATGGTCTGTCCGTGCGCACACGGAGATTAAGTTAAGCAGCTCTTCTTCTTCTTCCACCGACTACCGATGCGGCATGCCTGTGTCGTCGTCTTCGATGCAGTGCACTTCATGGACCCATCTCCTCGCGAGTCAGGTCTGGGTGTACTCGAAACTCGCGGTACTAAAAATAGGTCACATCCGAAGGCAGGCAACGACGTCGTCGACGACCGCGAGACGGTGAGAAGAAAGTGATGCAGACGACAGCGTTACTAAGTAGCGAGCTGCAGCCTCTGCCTATCTACTGCATATGCTGCTGCTGCTGCATGGGGTGCCATGGCCACCGCCTAGGCCTGCCACAGGTGGTCGCCGTACCGGGATCGTGCGCAGAGGGAAATTCAATGTCAATGTTAGGGAGTGCGATGGTAGCAGCGCACCGCACCGACTCACTTGTTAGGTCGTTGTCATCGGCATCATCCCAGCTCGCCTGTCGTTGGCATCGTTGCCTCCATCAAGTGTCCCGGTGCGGCTTTCGATAATTACGTTCGATGGGTGCGTGCGCGTCCATCTTTCACCAGCTGCGCTTATCCGCCAACACTTCGCCGCCTAGTTGCGTAGAAAGTTAAGCTCCCGCCAGTTAAGGACGGGGCAGGTGAGAGAATATTTGCCAGCATTTTTGCAGCAGCGTTGGTTTTTTTTTTTTGTTGTGTATGTATGCTGGGCGCAAGCAATTTATCTCGGTCCGACCATAAACTTGGTTGCTTTACCGACGATCAACACGCAACAACCACCACCAGGGGCACCACCAGTTGGTGTTGCCCTTTTTTTTTTGCTTTTATGAATTTATGTTATTCTTTAAAAAATGAATTCCCTTTTATACGTGTGCTTTTGAGCATGGTCAGAGGAGGAAACGGTTTTATGAAAAAAGAAACCAAAACCGCGAGCCGAACACATAAATAAATTCATAAAAGCAGAAGCCACTCGGATACGGTTGCTGTGTTTTCTTTTTAATGTTCTCATTTTTATGGTGGACCGCGCGGTTGGTCCCCGGTACACCAGTGCGCATGAACCTCACTTGATCGTCGCTCTTTTGGCGCAAATCAGTTGCTCGTGTGTGCATTGCCATCGTCCCGTAATGAATCACTGGTGCACTGGCCAGGCGAGCCAGCTGCACGTCAACCAGCCAGTCAGTCAGTCAGTCATCGCGTTATGCTCTGCCGCCGGCGTTGCGGGATGGAACGATCGGATCTGCTCCTCTTCTTCCCGAGAAAACGGGGGAAGCAGCACCAGAGATGGATGAATAAATTTGCTGCACTAATGAGCCGCGAGCTAGTCCGTTGGCTGCTGGTCCTTCCGTCCGTCCTTCCATCGTCGCCATCGTCGTCGTTGTAGTCGTTAGAAGCAGATCACAACACACCCGATCGTGGCTTACACGAGCGGCCATTACGAGAGGGCTTTTTGATTGTCTCTCGAATGGTGTAAATGATGCATGCCAGTGGGGCGTTTGGGAGATGGAGGATTCAAAATTAGATCATCGTTGCATGGAACGGAGCGGATTGAATTATTTAATAAGTCAATTCATTCTACGGCACCATTTTCTGGCGTAATCGACGGTTTCTCGGTTATTATTGATGAACTGCTTGTGCACTAATTGGATATTTAACCCATTCCAATGAATGAATTCATGTTCTGTACTAAATATTTATGGGAATGGGAGTTCAAGCGCAGATAACATTATGCCTCACATTGGTTTCATACAAATTTCCGGATCATTTTTCTGATTATTTTGTTTAACAATTGCTTTCAAAAGAATTTTAATCAATTTGGAATTCTCGGGAAATCTCTGGGCTAGAATAAAGAGCTGTTTTCAGAATAGATTTCGATGCAGAACATTTTTCATGCAGAACAAAATGGGACCCTCAATGATCTATCAGTGTTCCATTCTTACTCTTCAAACTATCTAAGTTAAACGAAGTGAAACTCTTGCTACGTGATCGATAAAGCATCTTCCTGAACTGCATCTCCTGGTGTACCCTGGCCCCTCGTGAACATTTCTCTCTAAATCATCGCGCCACCACGGCGACGCGACCCATGAGATCCAGTGTCCAGTGAGTGGGAGGTGCGGAGATGCGCCCCGGCTAAATGGTTGCCGCGAAGTGGTGCCGACAACAAGCGTAAAGTGTCGCCACAGAACAACAACATAAATAACGCCTCTCAACGGGACCAGGCAATCCAAAGTGTCAACGGAATCCGTCAACCCGGACACCTTGAGGCGCTGGCTGCCGGGTGTGTGCGGCGATCGAAAGTTCACTGCCCCGGAACAAACGACTCTCGGCCCCCCTCCTCCCATTGCCATTCTCATTGCCAGTAATCTATGAGAAATCTCACGATCCCAAGAATGCTCCACTGCAAACTTCTCCTGCAAAACGGTTGCTGGAGCTCAATGCACTTCCCTTTGCGATGAGCTTCCGATACGGGGTGATGTGGGAGGGAATGGGGGTGAATCACCCTCTGTTTCGCTTCGCAAACTGGTCCACTGAGTTTGCGGCGTTCGCGGTGCACTCGTGTTTCGTTGCTGGTAACTGAAGGAAAGAAAGAAGACACTCGATAAATGATGTTAATTTCTTCTCGAGCTACATTTCGACTCCGATTCCGAAGCAAAACGATGCCAACGACGACGACGACGACGGCGAGAACAACGAGTGGTTGAAGATGCTACTGGCCACACTCGGTGTTCGTTTGCACCATCTGGGGGTGAGTTTTCGGTAGCAAAACGGCTGCGGGTCTTGCCAGCCAATTCTGATGTATCTGTTCTTCGTTTGCTGTTCCGCTGGCTGCCAACACAGTTCGTGGTGTAATTGTTTCCATCCATTCGAGGTTGTGCTGCTCGCTATAATCGCGTCTTAAGCTCGCTGATCTCTTCAAGAACCGGATCTCGCTCGAACAGAGCTCATTTAGAGCTGCTTCACTTCCGAATTCGTTACCCAGGACGGAGCCACCCCGGGGTTTTCGTAGTCAGAAATGCAAATTCATGACCTTTGCGGGGATGATTGTGGGGATGAGCTGCCTTTACCTTGAATGGTTAAGCCGCACACGCCGACAGACCACGGGAATGGAACTACCACCACCATCATCATCGCGAGACGCGCGAGATTGGAAGTTGGAATGGACGAACGCTCCAAAACATCCACATTCCCCATTCGACCACTTGACTGGCAGACGAACACTCCGCAGCGGTAATTACATGCGAGATCTCCACCCTATCCGGTGACAGTATAAGTGCCGGGAAAAGTGGGGCCCGGAAAATGTGGCGAGCGTACCATCCAGTGGTCGTTCCCAGCCGTTCCGACCTTTTTGGCGTGAAGAGCGTCTGCCGGAACATCTCTCACTTGCTCTTTTTCTATCCGCCTATTCACCGATCGTGGTGGTCATGAGGGAATGGGTTTGTTTGTGTGTAATGCTGTGTTGTGTGCAGCAGCGAACCGTGTCTGGTGCCGGGGGGAGCGCTAGTATTTATGTTTCGCTCGCTCGCTGCAAAAACACACAACAACGACCTAATGCTGGTTCACCTCATTCTCATGGAGGGACACCAAGAACGCGCTGACCAAGGCATTAAAACAGTGAAGAGAAGAGCGCCAGTGTCCTAGGGTGTCGCGTGATCGCGTGACAGTCTCGCCTCGCCTCCATTGCAGACACGGTTGCCAATCAATTACCGAATTCCAATCCAGCGATTGGTTGCGTTGCATCTTGGCCCTTTAATGCGTCGCCCTCTCCCAACAACGAAAAGGGTGCTTTAAAGGGACAGCTGAGGACTGTGAGAGTGAAAACGCGTTGACTCACTGGAAGGTGACGTCTCCCGCCTCGTCATTTCGCCATCACCAGCAGTGTTTGGTGTGTTTGGTGGCGCGCGGCCCCGAGAAGGTGATCCAGACCGATGCAAAAAATCTGCAAACTTTGGGTTGCCAGAGAAGGGAGGGAAAAATGAGCAGTGAAAAGGGGCAAATGGGGGAGAAAGGCACGCTTACGTTGCACTAAATGGTGCAGACTTGAAGCCGCACAGACACTTGGAGAGTGGTATGATGTCACGGTGCAACGGCAGCAACAGCAACGGCGACTGGCGAGACAAAGGGGTGCCCTTGTTTTGCGGATGAAATATGATTACGATCGTGGTCGCTTAATGAGTCGCCATGTGACACAAAGTGCGCAGGGGGCACGACAGGGGTGTAGGAGGAGGCCATGGCTTGTTAATGTATCAGCAAATGTGGCCAACGGAACCAAAGCGCCCCAACGGAGGTTGCTTGAGTAATCGAGGGTTATTTTGTTGAAAAACAAAAACCGAGTGTTTGCTTGAGGATCGAATTGGATCAGTGGTTCGATGCAGTTCTCGTACGGAACGCATACCGATAAGAAGGGAAACACATCCTTGGAGTTGAAGGCTGGCCGTCAAAGCGCAAAACAAAGAATCACTTGGGGACTTAGTCATCGCCCAATGTCTGTCGTCGTGGTATCAATGTCAATATTTATGTCAAGCTAGTCAAGGACCTTTAATGGTGGATGGCCTGCCCTCGGTGCTGACTGCCTTTTAGCTTTGTAGACCTACTTCTTCCTGAGAGTGCTGTACGAACACTCTCTTCACTCTGCGGAACGCATAGAAATCCGATGAACGATAAGGGTGCCGGTCCGGGACAATTTAATAATTTCTCCATCGCATCGGGGCGCATTCTCCACCTCCATCTACTCCAACTTGACAAAGACGCAAAGTATTGAAAGTCATGCCATTAATCACGCGAGCGAGCGCGCACACACCTTGGCCACAAGATGATGTGCCGTGGACGATGAAGGCAAGGAGTTGGTCCCGCGGTGCATCCGTGGACGGACGAGCGAGCGAAAAAAAAAAGGGAAATTTGCATACCACAGCTCCTCGGCAATGACTGATCGCGATCCCGGGATCACCTCAAACGCGCGCGCCCTCCCATTACTCTCTGTCAGCACGGTGTCCCACCCTAATTTTCCACTCCAGCCCTCCAAGCTTTCCACGGGCTGTGGTCTGGTTGGCTTGCTCTCGAACAATGAAGTGATCGGACCAGGGCGCCCCCGGCCTGGTGGTCAATCAGCCTAACTCACTGGCTCTAGCGTGCAGGAGAAATCGCAGGAAAAACGAAAGCAAAGCACCGCTTGAGGGCTCCGATGAAGTGACCATCTTCCAGTGTCCTTGTGATTTCTAAAGAGAAATCAATCAACGATCGTCGAGGACTCGCCAGGAGACCATTCATCGGGTAGGTAGGCCGGAGCTTTTGCATCAAACTCTCCCTGCAAAGTCTCCATCGGACTCACGACTGCATTTACTTTCGTTCTATCGAAAGTGAGGAGAGCAAAAGAAGAAGAGGAAAGGGCCAGTGACTCCCACGGTGCCGCCACCATCGTCGCGAATCCCCTCGAGGCTTGCGTTGGGTCGTTGTTTGAGGAGCAGCGAGCAGTGGCCACCGACATCACGAACCTCTCCTCCAAGGTACCGGTTCACTCGTCTGGCGGCATTGATCAAACAGCATTCGTGTTGCTGCTGCTGCTGCTGCTCTTTAGATGCACCTCCAGCTGAGCCGGTCCGAGGATGTGCCGATCTGTTGTGGGCAACAAATGGCCGCAATAACGGTGGGTGAAGGAGCTAAGGAGGGGAAGGCGGTGGTAAACTGGTCGTGGTCATGGTGGTGCAAATTGAAAAGTAAATAAATACAAATAATAATCGCTTCAGGGGAGGTTGCAGTCCACGTTGGGTTGGGTGGTGATCAGGCGCAAGACAGACACTGGGAGGGTGGGGTCATCGCGAGGCAATCACGAGCCAAGGTTATGTTGCTGGTCCGCTTCCGGGCGAACTCAGAACATCTCTCTCTGATCTCTCTGATCGCGATCGACAAAACCGTCTCAATCACAGCGCCAGTCGCTTGATGATCGATTACTGACGTTCTTTTCCTCTCTACTCTCTTCCTCCTCGTTCCAGAAGATGGCCAATCTGATGACAGTGCGTCTGCAGCGTGGCGATGGACAGGCGTGGGGCTTCCGCCTGCAGGGTGGCAAGGACTTCTCGGCGCCACTCGTTCTACAGAGGGTAAGTACTTCAGCCCCGCAGTGATTCGTGATTTCACTGAAGCAAATAAACGACAATTGACGCCAGGACATCCATTAACAAGGAGACTTATTGCTCGCGAAGGGTTTTGCGGCTTGCAATTAAGGAGTCGCTTTCATCTAATCTGCCCCAGATCGCAGTTGGCTGCCGTCGCTTAAACCTTTCCTCTGGCAGCACATAACCTCACTTTGCGTTGCGCAGCATCACAGTACCGTGGAGTACGCTGGAGTGCGCCATTAAAACGGTTCACCCAATTATCATATTTTATCGCGCTCAACAATGTGTGCAATATTTCAATAAATTAAGTAAACGCTCGCCACTCCACGTCCCTCCGTTCCATTATTGGGTGCTTTCGCAACTTATGGAGCGAGCTAACTGGTCGCACTGCACCCAGAAGGCCCACCGGCGCCCCCCTGGCGTGCTGCTAACCTACTCTCGCGACCGGGTTGATCAAATTTCTTCACGCCAGGGCCCGGCACGATCGTGAGGCACAAGAGAGTGCATAATGCACTCGCACGTACGGGCAGGCGGCGGCATGTGGCTGGCGTCACGCTCCGAGGGATTGATCTGGACGGGAAATTAATTATCGACAGTGATAAATGTCACTCCCCCCCAACGCCAAAGTCCCTGGTAATGGTGGTGCTGGTGCTTATGAGAAACCGTAATAAACTTGGAGACGGTGGCCACACCTTCCCCCTCCCCCCCTGGGCGGGTACTATTTGTCTTATCCGCTTGGAGTGAGGTGTGAGACAACATTGGCCAGCCAGCGCCTGCCCGAAAGTCGCGCCGAGGTGATCCACAAACCGTTCGTTGGAACTCTCCCGTTTACACCCTTTCTATGCTCTTTGGTGTGGCTGACAAATATGTGAACGAGATACGATCATTAATCGGAATTTACGCTCATCGGTGATCGGTTTACTCCCGGGGGGGGCCCGAGGGTGGTGGTCCACACGGATCTGGAGCATACCTTCCCGGAACGGCGACGGCTAATCCACCAAATTATGTGACGACTGTTCGCCCATCACAATCGATCACGTAATTAGGCGCGGACCGGCGTGCCGTCTGTGTGTGCCCGCGCGATCGCCACGACGTGATCGACGATTTATGCCGCGTGCGCGTTAATTATGATTGATCGCGAGATGTCGCGCTGGAACCGTGATGGTGATCTCAAGCGTCTAAGTTGGTTCCATCCGTGCGGTCCACAGCTGCCCGAGGGTGGCCAAGATGTTGAAATGTATGCAAAGCTGAGCGGCACGACGACAAAGCGCACTGCGTGGCTGCGTCATCACGAGCTTCCTCAACTCTTTTTAGCGACTGATCGATCGACGTCGGTGATTCAGATCGGGGAGGGTGAGTGGAAGAGAGAGAAAGACGTTCACACGGAAACGGAATCGATCGACGTGTAAGTGAGTAATCCCGAGCCGATGAGTAATGAGCTGTTTGCAGAAACCATCGGATGATAACATCTTGTGGGCTCGAGCGGGCCCATTACGTGCCGGTTGCGTGTTTACTTTCTTGCCACTTTCGGCAAGCAAGAGTCGCATGAGTTGGCCTCGGATTGTACGTTCCGTGCTGCGTGCTTTCGTACTTTTGTAATGCAAAAGTCCCTGATGTTGATGCTACACTGTTTATCTTAACTGGTGTTTGCTTTCTTAACTGCTAAGTAATTTCTCTCTTCATTTAACTAGTTTACTTTTTTCACTCTTTCATTCATTGTTTTTGATATAAACCTGAAGTTAACCTTTTCAGAAATAAATATCGGGTCCATCGCTTTCGTTTAAATCTTTTGATTTTGCAGATTATTTTAAATTCCACAAACACGCAACACTACTGTCACAAATCATTTTTTAATGAACCTGCACTCGGTTGCAACTTTCCCTTGCGGTGAATTGTCATTTGGTGCCCTGTCTTGATACAAGAATGCAACATAGGACTTACAGATGCAAGTGTTGCTAATAAACTCATTGCCAGTCCAGTGTGCAAGTAGGAAATTGTTTCTTTTTTTTAATCAGGAAAGACTGCAAAAGAACTGAAGGAGACTTAACTACTAATTTTAATTAAATTTGCATCGAAGAATTTCGTTTGGAATTGAAGAGAAATTTATTCATATTTACTATTCTCTCGCACGTTTGCAATCGCTTATGCGATATAGATGATATAGCGTTTTAATAGTTCTTAGCGATAATCTCTCGGTCTTAGTGATAATGTCGGTATCCAGTAAATCCAATGAACTGTTACTACTTTCTTTTTAAAGTAGTACTTTACGACTTTTTATTCTTTAGTGATTTAATTTTTTAATTTATCATTTTATATCATAAATTCCTTCCGTTTAGATTTAAAAAAAAACTCACCAAATACCAATAGCGGCACCGTTTTTGCACTCTGCGTTTTTGCAATCTCTCGTTTGATTGATTGTCAACAATTTCGCTCATTTTTCCCAAACCCCCCGCTGGAGCGCGGGCTATTTATCATTGATTACAACATAGCAAACATGCTTCGCAACAAAACTGTCAGATTAATTGCGCATGCAGCACTGTACCGTGGCGCTCACAAACACCGCACCGAGACCTTACTCAAAAGCGAAACTTTGATTCCGGTTTTGCACCCGGGTGGAGGTACCGGGTCGGGAATGAGAGATGAGGTCCGTCCGTCCTTTCGAGAAGATTCGCCTTCGCGCGTGCATCGAGCACCTCAGCGATGAAGCGATAGGCCACGGGCACCAACTGGCAACCTGGCAACCTGGCAACCTGGCGGTCTGTCTGCCTGCATGCAACACATTTGTAACAATAAGCACATAAAACGGCCGTAAAGTGCGCTTATCAATAAAAACAATCAGCGATCAGCGTCGTCCAGCATCGTCCCCACCGTCGAGCCAGCCCTCGGGTATATTCCGGCACGATCGCTCACCGTGCCCTTGAACTCGCCAGCCAAACCGCACAACCTTGCCTCCCCAGGCTGGCTGGCTAGCACACAGCTTGCATACCTCCACCGGCAACGGGCTCAGCGCACATTGCATCGCGGTCCCTCGGTTCAGCGAGGTGCGTCTGTTTGCGCTCCAGCACACCATTCCATCCCGAATTCCAGCTCTATTCGTCCGCCCTGGGACCTGAGAAAAGAAGACACTCCAAGAGCCACGACCCCGGTGGCGAGATTCAATTTCAATCATAATCTCACGAATGGCGGCATCTTGAAAGACGCCGAGACGACGGACGGCCCGTGAGACGCGCTAATATGTGCGCCGCCAACCGGTGAGGATGCCTTCATCATGCGCTTCCTTTGCTGCGTCCCTCCCATTCGCGTGTGGATCCATCCACTCGTGCCTCCGTGTGCCAAGCGTGCACTAGTTCTATTAATTTTCCCTCAATCATTGGGAAAAAAACTGCTTCTTTGCTCCTCTCCGACGGAAGGCAAGACAGGGCCGAAGAGGGCTCACCTGAAGACAGCGACAGACCGCGGGGACAAATGACAAAAAGCGGTTCAATCCATTGCCGATCGGTACGTCCGACCGGTCGGAGTTGGATCATAAATAATTTCCCCCAGGGAGCTAGCCGGGAACCTCGGAGAGACCGTCGGTTAATGTGATGTCATTTGTATTCGCTGTCGTGGCCGCCATGCGCCGGGCAGGTTGTCTGCTGCAGCGTCGAAGAGAAGACGACCGGATGGCGTGATGTCCCTTCGTTTTCCCTTTCCGGTATGTCAGTGGTACCTGTTTGGTCGCAAAACTCAATGAGCGCATCCAGTGAAGCGGAAACGGATCATAACTGGATGCACTTTTGGGTTGCGAACCTGTTGCTGCCGCTACCTTGCCCGCTTCTGTCATCACTGAGAAGGATCGTGCCACCCCTTGTAACCGAGACAACATTAACGATCGATGTTTCGGTTTGCAGACGATCGAGTTTGAAGGAGGTAAACCGACAGACCGATGTCGAACCGAAGCATCGACTGATTATAAACCCTCGGCAGGGGTCCTTCCTGGTGGTCCACCGGTGGTCGACTTACCCTTGCGGTACCTGGCTGCGGTGACCGATCATAAAAAGTCGGTTATTTTGGGTCGCCTGGCCGGGAGCTACCTGGATCGTCGAGGGTTTTACGATCTGATTCGAGGTAATCCCGTGTTTTGCGTGGTTTGTCCTCTTCGATCATCGTTTTCCTGCGGTCATCTAAGGGGCGGCAATCCAAGAAAGGCCACACATGGTTGTTGTTTTTGTTGACGATGGGCGCTTGCAGTCCTTCTTCGTAAGGTACAGAAACTGGACAATTGTGGCTCGTGGACGGCAGTTCTAAGGGGCACGATGTCGTGGTGAAGATGTCGCGTATACATTGTGTCCACGGCACGTACACCTGGTGCAGCCGAAAGCCACAGGGCGAGAGTGCACGTTGTACATGTTTATGTTCTAAAAGGGAACCCTCTCGAATGGTCACTGCGATCGCCCCAAAAACCTCGATGACTCACCGCCACGATCGTTCGCACTATCTAGAGCGCCAACATAATCCCTTTTCTACGCACACAGAAAAAACCCATCAAAGAGGAGAACATAAAACGGAAAGAGGCTTTTATGCTGGTGCTGCTGCCGATGATGCGCTGCAGCAAAGCGAACGAAAGTGGAAAAGGAAAACGGACCGAGAGCGCGACAACGCGTCACCATCCGGTTATCAGGGCTATGGGCTTCAGGTGGTTGCAGCTAAGCCGAAAAGAGCGGAGAGCCACCGATGTGACCGCCAACGGCCTGCATACCGCGAGGAATGCAGCATGATTCATGGATTCGAATTCCCTGCGCTTCGAGACCCTTCCTTAATGTGCTTCTGCTTCGCACAGGAAAAAGGAGCGCGCAAGCGGAACACATTCCACACTAATGCTCTGGAATGTCGCACCACCAAGGAGCCTGCCGGCAACAGCAGGATCTCCTGAAGGCGATGACGTACGCGTACGGTTTTTGGGAAGGGGCAGAGTTGCGCAAAACAATTGGGATTTGCGTGAAGATTGCAATGGTGGTGTGCCACTCCCGGACCACCACGATTGAAAGCAAAATTACATAAATTAACTTCGATAGACGACCACCAACAGCTGTCCCGTGGTTGTTTGTTTGGCTGGACGACGATCAACGACGCCATCAGTAAAAGTGACGGAGCGCGTGGATCGCGATGCAGACGGGACAAGCGAACGACCGAACGAACGAACGAATGTGCGAATTGCAAACGCAACGCTCGTCCCCGCGTATCTGAGGAACCGGTTTTTGGGGCCACCACCTCGGGACCCACATAAATTAAAATCTTTTATGAACATCCAGACCACCGACCGCGGTGCTGGTGATGGTGATTTGCGTGTTTGTCTCGCCAGCGATGGCTTTATCTTCGCAATTAGCGCTCATCAGCGGGGCTCGGCAATACGCGTGTGCAGCTGAAGGTGACCGAGATCGCGGAATTCACGGATCTGGTTCGGTCGAGCGATTGCCTCTTTGTGACATATTAGGACGTAGCGCTTCACCGTTCTGGGACCTGGAACTGGAACTGAAACATTGAATGGAGGGCCTCCTGAGGAAGGTTCCTCCCGTGAGTGGGTCACCGGTTTCGCGAAAGGTTACCGCGTCGTGACATGACCTAATAGACAGGAACGAGGGCGCCCGCAACGACGCCCCCGGGTTCTGGGTTATCTACTGGGAGCGAACCATAAATTGGAGCTATCGGAGCTATGCGCTGTGGCGTGGTAACCATTGTCGGCTATCGACACTCACCACCAGCCACCCAACGCACAATGGAGTTCTGTCAATATTTCCGGTTTCCTGTTCAATTATCATCGCACCACACGGCGTGGCTTTGCATTATGCTACGGGGCTAGGCATT
>NC_064878.1:59281048-59286048 GCF_943734665.1 Anopheles aquasalis | reverse complement strand
ATGAGTTTCTTTTTTTCAAATTCATTTAACGTAGAAGTTCTGTTTCCGATAAGATATGATGAATTTGATGAGCAGACTTCTGAAAGCATAATTATTTTCATAAAAACAATATAGAATTAATAAACAAGGCACACGAGTTAAAACATAAAATTAGAGGAGATTTGCTGTGGAAAAAGTACTCCAGATACTAAATTGTACCGGAACAAAGTGGATTAGAAAGATTTAGAAAACAAATTAGTTGATGGACAGGGTTATCTCTACTAATTTTTCAACATAAATTGATTCAAAGCAGTAAATGAAATACAACACCAAGGAGCTCTCGATTGCCACTTGGCTCAATTCTATCAGAAACCATCGAAAGGACATTTTTTACACGAGGTTCTGCAATTGGCTCTTATCTAGCCCATTGGTTCTGCTCTATTGTGTTATCGCTATCCTATTTTCCTGTTCTCATTCTACTTCCCCGTTCTTTCTCTCTCTCTCCTTCCCAGGTCAACCAGAACAACATTACGCCGAAGCCGTTCGGTGCTCCGCTCCCGGTGAGCCCGCTGGCTCAGGTGCAGGCCCCGGCATCGTACCCGCCGGTGGCCGGCAGTGTACCGACGCCCTTCTCGGCCGCTCTCACCGGTCAGGCTCCGGCTCCGGTTCAGGCTCCAGCCCCGGCTCCGGTTGCCGCACCGGCCCCAGCTCCGGCCGCAGCTCCAGTCCTCGCTCCGGCGTTCACTCCGGCTTCTGCGCCAGCGCCACAAGGTTGTTACTAAGTGTCTAGCTCTGTCTGGCTGTATTTGTATTCGATGTTCGATTTGATTCCCCGGTTGTGACCATCCAACTGTCACCGAAACGGCACACTGGGGACAGTTTTTCCCTCCCGAGTTTTTCTTCCCGAGAATTTCTAGTTTTTCTATTTTCTTCGTTAATTACATTCATCACATCTTTGGCATCATCACGGCGTTGATCACTGAAATGATCATGCACCATCGAACTCTCTCTCTGTTTCTCTCCATCTCTTCTTCTCATGTCTATAACATTTTCTCGATCATTTCTGTGAATCCATTCAAACCAATCAACCAACCAACCACGAACCAACATACACCCAATCCCCGAAAATGGTCGGAATCCTGAATGCAAACCAAAAAACCAGCGAACCATCATCACTATCCGTTCGCGAAGAAACCAACCTTTAACTTCCGAGGTACGAGCCGTGGCGGTACTGCCAAGCCGCATCAGAGCGGCTAAGAGCTGCCTATGATCGATCGATAGCTCACCCTTTTGCTGCTCTAACGGCTCGACTACTTTCCCTTAACTTCCTCTGTGTGCGATCATGCGTGCGTTTATTTGTGTGCTGATCATTCGATCATAATCGTGACACTGTAGTGACGTGTGTTCAAAGTAATCGCTTTATCTCGCTTTACGCTCACGCTTCAATTGCTTTGCTTTCTCTCTCTTTCTTTCTCTCTCTCTCTCTCTCTTCGTTCTATCTATTGCTTCCTATTTCGTGCGCTTTTGTCCCGTCTCGCGTCTGCTTCATCTCTGTGCTTCTGTCTGTCTGGTGGTCCTGGTGGTCGCACTTTGTGTCGTCTTGCTGCTTCCGGTCGCCGGTGTTTTTTTTCCCGACGATCGTGCTTTCGTACTAACGCGGACGGTCCTTCGCTCCTGTGGCTACGGCTGGCTGGCGTGCGTACTACAACACCAGCAGATGGCCCCGATTCCGGTGAGCCCAAGAACGATGAGGACACGACAGCAAACGAGGAAGGAAATGAAGATCCCGGAGATGGCGCTGATGGCGAGTCACCGGTGCCGGTGTTTGCTTGGCCACCGAAACCCACGATCGCCGATACGATACCAACGGCAACACCGATCTACGTGGCACCACCCGAGACGCAACGCGTCATCATTAAACCGATCACGGTCGTACCACCGCCACCGAAGGAGAAATCCAAAACACCACCCGACGACGAAGGACCGAACGGTGCCAATCGACCGGCGAATCCTGGCCAAAGCAAGTCAGCACCCGAGTTGAGCCGTGGCCAACAACAAGAGCAGCAGCAGCAGGAAGAGCAAGATGAAGAGCTATCCGATTCGTTCGGTATGACGACAACGACAGCAACCACGACGACCGCTACATCGGCCTCATCCGAAGAGTACCGGATGTACCAAACGCAAACGTCACAACCGATCGTGACGTACTACGATACGCCACAGTACGAGCTCGAGCGGCCATTCTTCGGTTCCGGGCAGCGCAGCAGCGCACAGGCAAGTACGGGCGCGATGTCCGACGCGTCCTACACGCACTTCGTCTTCCGCGATCCACCACCCGAGGAAGAGGAGGAGGTGGAGGAGGAGGAGGAGCCGCCAAGGGAACCGGTGCCAGAGGAAGGTGTGGAGAAAGGCCCGGCCAAGGGCGGTGACTCCTGTGGTCCCGGTGGTGGTGGTGGTGGTGGTGGTGGTGTTGATCCTCCGTCGAAGCGCGTCGAGTTCGTCGACTACGGTCGCGAACTCGAGCGCTATCTGCGGGCGGAACAGGAAGCACGAGAAGCGGCCGCCGCAGCTGCCGCTGCTGCTGTAGCTGCGGCCGAAGCCGAGAAGGTCGCGCAACAGTTGCCACCGCACTACGAGCTACCATTCATCAAACCAACCGAACCACCGCAACTACCCCGCTCGGCCATACCCAATCCAACCCCAAAGCAGTGGCAATCGGCCCTGGTCCAGGCACTGTGCGTGGCACCGCCCGATCCGATCCACCTGACGGCCGAACAGATCGAGGAAGCGAACTTTATGCGCTCACGGAACGAGGCCTACCGGCGCGAACAGGAGGACACGAAGCGACGCCAGCTGGAAGCGCTGAAGCGTCAGGTCGATGCCCTGGAGCGACGGCTTGGCCAAACACCGGCACCAGCACCGGTCGAACCGATTCTTCCCCCGGGCCCCCCACTGGATGTGCCACGGAAGGGTTCGGTGATGGCGCAGATACTGGCCGGTCGGTCCTCGACCACCAGCTCGCAGCGCTTCCCGGCGCACTACGTGCCCTCGGTACCGTTGCCAGCCGAAACGCCGGCCTACTTCCCTCCTCCCCACTCGATGGAACCGATCCGCAGCGAGAAGATCTCGTCCGGCCAGAACGAGTCCCCGTTCGTCGAAGCGCTAAAGACCGCTCCGTACACTCCTTTTCAGAAGTTTGGCCGTGAGATTCCGTCCCAGCTCGAGGACCTGCCGGTACCGAGTGGACGGCTGTCGATGATGGATGCCCTGGCCACGGCCCCCGACCGTCCGTACACACCATTCTCCGAGGTACGGCTCGATGGTTCATCGGAGGTGTACCAGGATATGCTCCGGGAGCAACCATCCGTTCCAGTGGATCCCGATCGGCAGTATTCAGCGTTTGCGAATGTCGGTGGTAACCGTACCCCTAAGCCGTTCGTTCCGATTGTCCCCGAAATCCGAGAACCACCACTCGTCGTTATCGAGGACCAGGAGCAGCAGCAGCAGCAGCAGCAGCAATCGGCGCCGACATCCCAGCAAGCTTCGGTAAAGGGTAGCTCACCACCAGAGGGCGCCACGGGCTCGCGGCGTAGTTCCTCATCTCACCACGAGAGCAACACATCGCGCCGCTCCTCCTCAGTGAAGGAAGATGTGACCGTCATCTCGATCCCGGTGCCACCGTATCCGAAGAAGGATGGCCATATGGGTGAGGGCCACTACTCGTTGGCACCACGCCGTGAGACGGCCTCACCGCTTAACAAACCGGCCGAAATACCGCCGTACCAGCGCAAGTGGTTCAATCTGCCGACCCAGAACCCACCGCACACTCCGGAACCGGAGGAGCTCCGGTCGAACGTACCGTTGGCCTTTGTAAATACTCACTCCACTCACGCGAACCTAACCAAACCCATCGCCAAACCACCATCGCAGCCACAGCAACAGCAGCAAGCGCCTGTACATAAGCCACCGACGCCCGTGCAGGGCGGAGGACGGAGTGGACCGTACACGACGATCCAGAACCGTGCCATCCCGGTCGTACAGCAGCCCTCGCTGGAGCTGGACGCTGAGCTGGCACAGTACAACAGTGCTCACGCTCGTCTCCAACACAAAGGTGTCATCGATCGGGGCCAATCGTTCACGCCGTCGCTCATCCTGACCAAACACTCGACCACCATACCGTACTACCAGCATCAGCTCGGTTTCGAGGAGTACTTTGCGGAGGTGAAGCAGTTCGATGGCCATACGACACCGCAGCCGAACCGCACCAAGTCGCCGGCCTTCGGTCCACCGCCGAATCCGCTCAAACCGCACGTGCCACCGTCGCGTGAAGGAATTCCGGTCGAGTCGGGCCTTTATTTGTCGATGGGCAAGCTGCACGGTGTACCGTGGTATGCCAACACGCCAAAGGACCATGTGCCGGCTGACATACAGCAGAAGATGCAGCATCAGTTGCATCTCGAGGCGACCCAGCGGTTCGGCCGTAGTGTCCAGCACCATGAACAGCATCAGCAACAGGTAACTATCCAGCAGCAGCAGCAACAGTCGTCGTCAGTTGAGAAGAGCAGCAGCAGCACCGGCACCACGGAGCAACATCAACGGGAAACATCGACGGAACGGGCTGCCGTACAGAGTGCCCAGCAGGTAGGGAATGCGCTGATACAGAAACGCACACGCTTCGTAGAAGAGCAGCAGGGTGGTAGTAGCCATGGGGCGCGCGCCTCTAGTATCACCTCCGAAAGCTCACGGAGCTATTCTTCGAAAATCAAGGAAAACGAAGCACCGCAGAAGGGCTTTGTGGCGCAGCAGAAGCGTCGGTTTTCGGGCCAGGATGAGGCCCTCAATCTGCCACCGCAACCGACCGAACAGGAACTGAGGGTGGCCGAACAGCAGCAGCAGATCCGGGAGTTGCTGCAGAAAGCTGAAGAGGAAGAGGAGGAACAGAAGCGCCAGCAGGCACTGTTGGCGGCCGCAGCACCGAAACCACCGATCCGTCACGTCGAACCACCGACACCGAAACCGGC
>NC_064878.1:59251048-59276048 GCF_943734665.1 Anopheles aquasalis | reverse complement strand
CAGCACGAAGGACTTTTGCTTTCGCTGGCCACTGGCTGTGCAAACCAAACACTCCACACCCCAAGCCAGCGAACGAGCGAGCAAAGAACTTCACGTGACTCCACGATTTTCCCACCAACTCCCCTTCTCCACCAGTCCCACTCTCTCTCTCTCTCTCTCCCCGCAACCCTCAAAAGGGGTGCGTGATTTTGCTCCAGCAGCATCCGCATGTCACAGGAAAGGGGAGCAGCAGCTGTATAGCGTGCCGGTCCACGGTCCAACACTCACTTTTCGGGGCGGGGTGGATGGCACCCGGTGAGTGTCGCAATCCGGTCTTCGGTGAGCTCCAAGGATCGTCGGCAGTGGCCCTCGTCCTGTTGGTCGGCGTGTGGTGTTTGCACGATGGATTACATAATTACGCTCCAGTGAGCGCCGACCGTGCAGACGCAAAGGTTCGGTTCGTTCGACCAAACCCTGGCTCCTCTCGGTGGCCACGGCGATGATGATGTGTGTCTTTTTTACGATTACGTCTCCACAGAGAGCAACATAAAGAAAGAGAGTGCGTGAGAGAGAGAGAGAGTGAGATTCGAGTGTAAGGATGCGCTTTCTTTTAAGGTTTGGCGGCAGCAGCATGCCATTATGCTCCGTGTGCCGTTTCGTTAAGTTCGTCCTCGCTTAGGAAATGTTTACTGTGCGTCGCGTCTCGCGTTCAATGCATTTCACTCGAGAAGGTGTTTCAGCGAGCAAGTCTTCCTGCTAACGTAGTAGGCGCTCAAAACACGGTTCCGCGCCCATCGCAGTGTGCTGGCTTGGAGTGTTTGAAGGGCAGCAGCCCTTTCTGTCAACCTCCTCGTCGTGGCACGTGATTGAAAAGTGCTCAAAGTGCTGTTTGTGGCTGAATCCTTGAGTGTGTATAGTGAAAGCAAGAGTTTATCTGGCCTCGAGCATGATGATGTGTCTACCATTCAGTGTCAGGCGTTGTTGAAGCGATGGAAACATGGAAAGCCAACATCAGTGAGCATCAGTGAGTAGCAGCGGCAGTTCGTATGGTGCACCAAGTGACCAAAGAGTGGTAAAGTTTCGTGCAAGGCTTGCGACACGAAGCTCGCATCATTTGTTCCTGCCAACCAAACTCCTATCGGCCAAATTTGTTCACAAAAAAAAACAACGATCTCTTTTTACCAGCGACTAAGGTTAGTAGCACCAGGGGGGAAAAAACAGAAAAAACATCCTTCCACTATTTTCATTTCACCTCACAACGGTACCACGTAAAAAACCTTTAACTTTCGTACGAGGAACGCGAGCGATCGTAGCAAGCAGCGAGAAAAGCGAAGAACCAACAACAAATCAGGTCAATGACACACTGGGGAGGAGCGCACGTTAGAGCGACCCGTAAGCCAATCCGTCCCCGGGTCCGAGCGAGCTTTTCGGCGAGGTCATCCGAGCTGCACCGGAGTGCATCGGGGCGGATGATGCAGCGCACGAAATGCACTTTAATCCAAACCGAACGTGTCTCCCTCGTTCGGGGGGGGGGGGTGGACAATGGTGAAGCACTGCAGGGTGGTTATACAGGGCGGGAATGGAAATGGAAAATCCAATTTAAACCAAAATCCCTCTCGCTTTTGCCAACCATTCGCTCACCGTTGCACACTCGTTGCAGCAATCCAGCAGGGGTTGGAATGGGGCCATACGTTGCGGTAATCCAAGGGACCATCAATGGTCCACCGTGTCCTCGTGCTCGGCTGGTTGTAGTGGCCATGTGCAGCGAACCGAGTTGCACGCCACACACTCTCTAGTGACGATCTCGTACTACTGCTGCTGCTGCTGCTGCTGATGATGATGATGACCAGCGTGTGTCCAGCGTGTAACCAGCGTGTGGCGCAAGGTGGTGCTCACGTGGGTTTGGAGCGGCCCATCGTGCCGAGACTCGTGTACACACAGTTTAGCGCCCACTAATAGGACGTTCGCCGTAGCCACAGTCACCCTGTGCCCTCTACGCGTCTCTTCGTTTGTTCTCTCTGCTTCACGGCTTGGCACACCGAGCAGTAACACCAGAAGCCTTCGCTAACGACGACGACGAACGCTCTAGCCGTCGAGCGCAGTCCCCGTGGCACTTGGGTCGCTGGCAATGAATCATTCTACTACCCTACTGTGGCGGACGATGAACAGAGGGCTTGGGGCGGCAAAAAAGGGGCGAAACAAAGAAAGGGAGGCAGGAAAAAAGAAGAAAATCGCGAAAAACACATCCTTAGGGGAGGGATAAAAGCACGTCGGGATCCACCCGTTGGGTGGGAATGTTGGGGGGTGGTCTGTGGTGGATGTTGCTTCTTATCATTTACATTTTTACACCGCCACTTTCGTTGTACAGTTCGCTGCTCGACGCTCGAGGGCTTTTCGTCGCCACCAGCACCTCTGCTGCACCATCCAATCCCCCATCCTCCTACTGAGTGCCGCCTCGGTCCTGGACGTTGATGCTATCGCTCCATCCTCGCGCGGCACATCCGTCTTCCTCCTCTAATCCTCGCATATTTGATTAGGCGATTGTTTACTGAGCTTGCTGGGCCTGGGACTTTGAACGAGATAAAGGTGCTGCCCAAGTTAAATTGCACGTCTACGATCCAGGGAGGACCAACGAACCAACAGGATCGCTGGTACAGCCTTTGAATTGTTTATGATTGTGTCCTTTCCCGTGCGTCAAAGTGGCCGCTCCGTACTAGCGAGCTTCTGCTCGTCGTTGCTGTTGTCAAATCAATCAAACGATTTAAATCACGTGCACATCACCAGTGAGAGAGAGAAAACTACAAATTGAATTGACATAAAGCTCCGCATCAGATTGTTCTTTGTACGGCTGGTGGATTGAAATTGAAAACCTCACCCGGGCGGACTGCATAACGATGCGCACTCACTTCCCGATGCAGAGCTGGCCCAGGGGGGAAAAATGGGTTTGTAAGTGAAGGTTAATCCTGTACGAGGTCAGCCTCGTTCCCCAGAAGGAGTCACACTCGCAACATGCATGCAAGATCCGATCAGAGGAACAATGGCCAAACCACAAGCCACTCAGTGGTGCTCACTTCCGGGGACAGCAGTCTGTTTTGCATAAATCGCAACGCATTCCATCCCGTACCTATTGTCGGTCGTTGGATGGTTGCTGTAGCTGGCAGGAACGGACGAACGAGCTAGTTCCCAAGCGAATCGTGCTCGCTTGTTTGCGCGTGTATGTGTCGTGCTCGTAGCCGCTTGATTATGTTCCGCCCTGCGTTTGTAATGAACCGGAAAGAGAAAAGCCGAAGGTGCTGGGCAAAGGGTCGAGAAGGGGCCACGGTGACGGCAGTTAATTTCATTCCAACACCCAACCATCCACCCAGTTCACCCTAGGAAACCTTTGAAGCTGGGTTGGGTCCATGTTTGCAGTTTGCTGCGAACGCGCGCTCTCCATGTGCATGTGTGTGCACGGGATCTCTGATCGGAGATGTTGATTTGTGGAATTACTGGCGCGTGCTAGCTACTCCCTGGAGGGTACCGCTTGTGCATCTGCACGCACGTGTATCCGTTTGCGCAATTATGATGCTACATGATGCTGTCGATCTGCAAACGAGTGCAGGGCTTGGGATCCCTTCGGTGGGAATAATCCGCTCTTGTGTCAGTTGCAGCCCTTTGGCAATCGTCGTTGCATCGATTGCGCATTCGATTCTGGGAAGAAGGGCTTTCTGGGCATCCTTCATCTGTGCTCATGCTGTACAGGGACATGTGATTATGGATGCAATGTAGGGGGTTATGCAGCTGGAAAATGATGAAAGAAAAGTCACGTAAAGATGCTACCAAGAGACGAGTGAGGCCGTTAGGATGAGTGTTTCATGGATGGTGGAGAAATGCAATAGACAGCCGCATGTTTAGCTGCTTCATCGCTAGTTAGTTAAGCAATGTTACAGCAATTTTACGATTCCGGTTTCGAATTTGTCATCATTTAAAAAAAAATGGACACATTTAGGACTGCATCATGATGTCCTTTGAGCTGTTTTGTATTGTATTTGAGTTTTATTCACTTTAAAACTCAACATAAGGAATTATTATACTAGTTATGCGCACTTGAAGATTTTTTTCTGATGTGAATTTGAATTTAACGTTTGAAAAGCTGCTCAAAACAGTTTAGACGGATTGGCGAGGATTAGCGAGCATCTATTTGTGTTTTAAAACATGAATGTCTTTTCCACCTTTTCATATGTACGCGTAGATCATAGAATAATCTTCATCAGCCCAAAGGGAGAAATCGGTTTAAAATGATACTAAATGCAGAACCTACAGTCTCTAATACGTGTGATATTTCATATGTTTATGCGAACCACCACAATGCTTATGCATTATGTCAATATCGCTGAAGTTTTTGTAATTTTCTCGCTTACCGTCACCTTCCATCACGGTCACACGCAAACTAAAACGATAATTGTTAATGCAAGTCATTACTTCCGCCTGATTATTGCTTGTTTTGTGCAACTCACAATAAGCCCTAGCAGTAGACCGCTGTCCGCGCAATCGCGCTGTCAAGTGTACTTCGAAAGTAGCCAAATTCCCACCCTGCTTCTGCCCCTTCGGTGGCGCACCGAAGCGCGCGAAAAATGTAAAACTTTTCCCGCAAAACTGTCTTTCGACAGTAAATCCGCTGGCCGGACAGCCGACCATCAGCAAGAGGTTTCATTTGTTCTGTGCGATCGCACAGCTTAGCACGAGCCGCCACCACCGCACCGCCGGGACCCGCGGATGCAAGGCATTTCATTAAATTTATCTACAATCGGCTTATGGCTTCATTAGCGAGCGAAGCACCCGGGCACCCGAGGAGCGACCCACGCCATCAGCAGCTCGGAGATTTAGCCGGCCAAGCTCAACCACGCTGCCACCGCTGGCCCGACCGGGAAATCCTTTCTGTGGTGTGGTGGCCACAGCTGGCTCGTCCCTCTCTCGGGAGTGGATTGAAAGGTGGAAGAAGAATGCTGCTGCTGCTGCTGCTGCTGCTGCCGCTGCTGCTATCTCACTTTGTGCAGTGAAAACCGCATTCAGCTGAAGTTGATGGCCAATTTGGGTCTCCTGTCTCTTCCCCACCAAAGGAGGGAAGAAAGCGAAGCTTCAGTGAAGGTGAACCCGTGGGATTAAGTGGATGAGGGATGGAAAATATGTTAACCTAACATTTGCGTTTGAATAGCGCCCCGGAAGTTCGGATGTTTGTCGGCCTTGAATGCCTTGGCGTTTGGTATGCGCTTCCTTTGGGGGAGCCTGGTCAGCCGAAATGATGGCCAGCCGGAGCCGTAGTGTCCGATTGATGTGCTGCGGATTAGGGAATTCCTTTTACGCTAATGAATCCCTCGGTTCTCCATGAGGTTTGACCTCGTGCCCAGTGTCTGACCGACAGTGCTCCGGAATTTGATTCCCATCTCGAGATTCGAATGCATGGACCTTCTCGTGGTCCGGAAGACTCCATCCCGATGCCGGATACCGTGCGATCCGATGGGAACCTTCAAGGTTCCCTTTGCGATGACGACGCCATTACGACCAACCCCACCCGATTGGCAAATTGAATCAAAGCTGACGCAGGACGAGCCTCCACCGGGGCCAAATGGATCCCTACGAGGTCCAAGAAGACATCTTGAAAGATGCTGTCAGATGCCAGGCCCGTTCAACCGTCCGCCCGTCCGTGTCGGCATCAGTGCAGACTATCATTAAAAAGTTTCCAAAGCATCAAAGTGACCACAGCGACCTAGCGAGCGTGCGAGCAAGAACGCTATGCGTTCCGGATGCCATGGGCAACGGTCCCCAGGCCCCGGATGTCTCCTCGGAGCACCGGTGGAATGGCGCGAATCGTTTTGTTATTCATTGCGAAAATGTTTAAGTTTAATGGCTTTACGGTTCATTGAATTGCTTTTCGAAGATAGTCCCGGAGACGACCTGCCCGAGAGTATCGGGAAAGCGCTTCGGTGGAAAACTTTTACCTCGGCCTGCTCCGACCTGTAAAAGTGGAAAACAGTTGCTTCCCTTTGCCATTCCTTCCGGCGTAGAGAACGGAAAGCGATTGGTTTGTTCTCGCTGCGCCACGCGGTTTTACGTGCTCGTCCCCGTGAGCTTACGTGGAGTTCTTCTTCGGTTCGGCGCATCAGTTCGCTGAACCGTGAATTCAATGGCACACGGGGATTGATCCTTAAGGGGGTTTCTGCCATTTTTGTTTGTTTTCATTTTCTCTTTTTTTCTGTCCACACCGTTATGAATTGAATCGTGGTCGAAGTTTTTCTATTGAATTACTTCAATTTGCAAGCAAACTTCCGCCACAGAACTCATTCAGTGTGTGTGGTTAAATGTGGGAATAAATATTTACGACAAAAAGGGGATAATAGTGACAGTGTTCGATGAGAAGCAAGGAGGAACCCAGGAATATGTAACACCATCAAAGCGAATAGTTATGATGGTCTGGATATGATAATGTTGATGAACTGTAAAGTGCATTTTCAAAAGTTCATTCCCGGACGCGCATATTTCGTAAATCAAGTGTAACAGTTATGTGTTGTTTTGATTAGATTTTTTAATTAGCAATTAGAGGGTATTCAAAAGAGTGACGGAAGCGCGCTCGGAATGAAGCGGTCGGCTTGATGTTTTGAATAATTCATTTCCATCGCAGTACTTCATCAATCAAGCAGATCTATTCCTTTTAAAGGGTCGGCATAAAAATGGAATGAAAAATATGTGATTCATAGACATGTTTAATTAAAAATAGAACTCCACTCATAGCGAGTGTGCATTTCTTGTGAAAATGATTCATGTAATTTATAAATGCTTTAAATCTTTTTTTAAAACATATATAAGGACGGACGAGCCGTATGTTTAGTAATTGCTTTAAATCTATTTGATGAATTCAAAATTGACGACAAACACATTGCTTAAAGACCAATTTAAATCAACGAAGATGTCCCCGAGAAATGGCCACGCTCTGCCGGTGTGATTTGTCTGCGTGGCAGTTCCTTTAGCCGTGGCCGACCTTAAACGCACGACACACAATTCATCGTATTTATTTAAGCCTGTTTTCCCTCCCCACGTAATAGCCTGGCAAAATATCTTACGGTCACTGGAATGACGATAAAATGGCGGCCACGGGACCAAGCCATAGAAGCGGAACCAGGAACGGAACGGACCTCTTGGACGGTTTGGTGAGAGGGAGACTGATTTTTCAAATAACTGCTCCACCCCCCCCCCCCCCCTTGCCTCCCAACGTTTTCCTGGGCCCCGTTGGGAAACTGTTGAGCGCACAGCAAACAGATAAACAGCGAGACTCCACGAACGGACACGGAAATTGCTTATCGTCCTGCACGGACACGATCACACGGATGGCAAGATGTTGGTTTATGGAGAGATGTTGGTGCGCCATGTCGGTCAGTGTCATGGTCGGCTTTGGGGCCATTTGCAAACATGCCATTCTGTGCCTCCATCGACATCCTCAACACTCTGCTGGCGTCCCATTGTTTTTTGCTTTATTTACGATTTGCCTAAACTGATCTTCGTCCGAGAGTCGCGCCACAAAAGACTATACGGCCGACTGACCCCACCAGGAGGATCATCTATTTTCCTTCCCGGGGGTTTTTCCCAGACGACCAAACGTTGGTGATTGCGTGGCGAGAGAGATGCCGAGCGATATTTTATGTTGCCAATCGTAATTAGTTTTTTGCCTTTTTTTTGTTATTCGAGCGAACAGATCGTGACAGTAAATATTAATATCTCTCCTTTTGCTGCTAGTCGTGGCTTGCGTTTGTTTATGTTGTTCAAGTGAAGAAGGAGAGAAAGAAAGGATGGGTTGAGTGTGCGGCGTTTGCAGAGTTTGTGTGCCTCTTGAGCTATCAACCTGTCTGCCATCGACCTGGTTCACATGTTTTTTCAACTATCCATCGAATCCTAGACCTATTAGGCACCCACCTCATGACCTTTCCAATGTCCGGGGGAAACAACATCTCCTGTTGAATGCGTAGGGTGCCTTCGCTTCGGGTCAGACAAAAGGTTGTGCTAGGTGCTAGTGAAGCTTATCAGAAAGCTTGAGGAGGGGCAGAAAAATGTCATCTCAAGCTATTTACGATCTCGTACCGCAGATGGCTAATCAACAGAATGAATAAGGTCATTTGGTATTCTCGACGCAAAACGTTCCGACCTATCAAGCGAATGGTTTTTTAAAATAAGATCTCTTTCATTCAAGATTTGCCATTAGAGTTGTTGTGCCTTCGATAACACCTCGGAGAGCATCTTAATGATGTTGTTGTGCAAGGCAAAGAACCTTCAGGGCAACCTTCACCTCGCGAAGGTCACTCACCGACCGGTGTCGTGGTTATTAAGGTTCTTGGTCGAGAAACATCAAGCATCACGATCCAAAACAAGCCATCCCACGCTCGGTCTGGCTGACTGTACAAGATGCTAACCACACATAGCCGGCATTACTGGTGGTGGAATGGCATGTTAGCTCGCACGTACGGCATGGCACCTATTATCGCAACCGGGTGACGATACAATGACCCCTAGCCAACGCTGCAGCTAATGGAGAGCAATATTTACGGCCAACGATTGACACATTAAATCTAGCCAGCTGTTAAGGTGCCATCTGCCCCACCTCTCGATGGCCATCTGGAGTGTGTCAATCTTATGCTGCCTGATGCAGCAACGGAAGCACGATAAAAGCTCTCGCATTAAAGCTACCAAAGGAGCCCGCGGTTAAGCCGCGCTCTTCTGTCCAAGGATCTTACTTATCCGGCAGAAGTGCCACCTCGCGATTGTATCAAGCACTATCGAGCATCACCACCGCTTTCCAGCTTCTCAAAACACTCCCCAAGAACGGGCAGACGCGCTGCGACGACGACAACAAAGACGATGATAAGTTGGCGCACCATTCTAGTGCAACTTTGGCGAAGATTACGATCCGGTGAGGTTTTTGACTTTCGGGCTTTGAGTCCTCTCGCCTTCATCCTTGCCTATCCGAATAACATTCTTGAAATGGTCTTTGCCCCGAACCCAACGTGTTTGTTATCGAGCCCAAATGGAGCTTGTTACTAGCGAGGATTTGCGAGGACGATTCCGATTTTCTCTCTCTTTTTGCATTTCGAGAAAATGTCGAACCGAACAAACCTCCCGCTAAGGTTTCGGTAAACAAGCCGGTCCAATCGGTCGCCAGTAGCATCCTTGAGGACCCATCGAACCATCTTGCAGCCGGGACCGTGCCCGGGGGTCCAAGATTTTTGTCGATAAATTATGAATTATTCAACGCAAATGGGAGGTCGCGGTTGATCGGTTGGTGTGGGCGTTATTTTATGGATCTTTATGTGTGTCCTCGTGCGTCTTCTGGTGGACGGTTGTGAACGGAATGGGCGGTGTGTGTTTTTTTTATGTTCGGTTTCCGAGAAATCGAGTTATTGTCATCCGCAAATCGAGCAGGAGGCCCGCTAGGGCAGCGATAAGCGTGTTTGCTGGCGCAGAACGAGATTGAAAACCACATGCATCATCTGATTTTAACATGATTACATGGGATGGCCAGAAAGAGCTCGAGAGAGAGAGAGAGAGAGAGAGAGTGAAAAAGAAATATAAGAAGGAGAGAAAAAGACCAGAACACACCGTACGCCTCCAATCATTGCAAATAGCAATTGGGGTGCAATTCATTGGCCACCGGCGTGCTGTCGATTGCAGCGACGTTTGGGGAAATTGTTTTCCCGCGGCAATTGTATCGAATCAGAAAAGCAGTTACCATACCGGTGAGGTTTTTGTGGGGGGGAAGCAGAAGACCGTGAAGCTCTCGGTATCGAATCACCTGCAAGCCGTAGCCGGAGGGACGGCCTTAGCTGCTGGTATTGCTGTTCAGTAATTGATTCGCTTCGATCAGCAACCAAACAAAGAACCGAGAACCGGTAAAGGAGCTTACAGAATATCGGCGATGAAGAAGCATAACAAGAAGGATACTAATCGCATGCCCCTAGCGTGTTGTGACGTGCCTGCGAGAGAGAGAGAGAGAGAGAGAGAGAGAGAGAGAGAGAGAGAGAAAAGGGGAACGCGAGGTGTCTTTGTCCGATTTACGATTTCACTCTGTCGGTGACACGACAACCGGCTCGAGTTTGGTTTGTTTTGGATCTCGATAGCTAGCTGGCATGGTCTGGCATGGCCTGTCCTGGCTCCGATGCTCGATGGATAGATAGACGACGACGAGCGTCGATCGATACGCGTCATACGGAACACGCGGAACTCGCTTCACTGCATTGCGGAGAAACAGTCGTCGCTGCCGTCGCTGCCGCCGTCTGCACCACGTGTCTCTTTCAACTTCGACGAGCAAGCGTGTCTCTATCATCTGACCTCATTACGGTTGGTGCTGGAGTTTTGCAAAAAAAAACGTTCATCAAAACTTTCACAAACCCATACTCTATCTCTGGCTTCTTTTTTGTTGTTGTTGTTCTGTTCCTTCCCTTTTCCAGTTATCAAATCATAGGGCTGTGTGACAACTCGGCAGCCTCTCTCCGGTTCTCCAAAAAACCGGGAAACTAGTCGTTCGACTTTATACGACCCCGTGCACGTCAAACTACGCAGCCCGCAACAGTTTCCACTGCCACACAATTCATTGCTTGTTCGTACAAACTTTTCACATTTAATGGTGGTTGCTTATGACACCGCCACCGTACCGTGTACAACATGAATCTATAATGTGACGCCGTTGTAACGCCGTTGTCGCGCCACTGATGCTGCTCGCGAGAGATTGATGTGAAAAAGGGAGTGCCCTTTCCTGGTGCTAGGTGGCAGTGTGGAGACAAACTTTGAAGCCACGCAGCTTAAGTTGTCAAAGTAACGTCAATGTTTCCAGTCGTCTGCAATTCGGCGCATCATTAAACGCGAAGAACGCTCGCAAAACATTCCCCACAGCGACGGCAACGTCATGCGAAACTCCGCGAAATGGTGGCCACTGAAGCAGAAGCTGAAACTGCTTCTGTTCTGTCACTTGACTGTCGCTGATGAACCCTTATTAGGGTGTGTTAGTGTGCTGTGTACAACAAATTTGAGCAGCCATAAGAGCCGCGCGGTGTCTCTCTGTGACTCTGTGTCGGGTCGCGTGTGTTTGTATGGCTGTCCTGTTATCCTGTTGGTGGCTCGGGGATTTTTCCACCGCAGCATTTTCCCCCGTCACACTGTGGAATGTGTTTTGACAGAAGTGCACTGCAGGCTCAGTGGCGAGCGCCTTTGATCCTGATGCTCGCCTCGCCAGAAACAACAAAACCAATGGCAATGGAGGCGCATGGTGGATGGGGTTTTGCTTCGTTTATTTGTCGTCCTCAACGCGCAAATGCAATACTTTAAACCGTTTAACTGGAAAGACGATTCGGGCAGAGCCTGAAAATTGGATAACTATTGACACTGGGACCGATCCGCGTGAGGCGTGGCTAATTGGTCTAGCACCGAGATAATGGTGATGATGATAATAATGATCATTTCGCTTCACCGGGAGTCCTCGATTGATCTGGCACTCGATCCAGCCCATCCGTCGATCCATCCATCGGGCCAATAAGCGTCGGCCTTTAATTACATTTTATCGGACCAATTTTGCATCCTTCCTCCACCGTGTAGCATCATCTGCTGTGTCTGCTGGTGACGGATAGCCTTACAATATCCCTACTCTGAAGCTGCTGCTGCTCGTCGTGTGTCTGGGCATAGCTTTACTTTCTCTCTACCTCCCTCCCTTTTCGTACGCTCCTTCTTTGGCGCCTACGCAACGCACCGGCAGCATCCGTGCTCCGTTTGGCGTAATTTATTCATGAAGAAACGTGCCAAGTCACGATGGAGGCGCCATTCGGCACCCGAAGGTGCAGTTGGTGCTGGTATGGGCAGATGACATGGTCTGGCTGCCTTTTGTCAATCAATGGGACCGATGGTGACATCTGGAGGACGCTCATAACGTTCGGGTGTGACCGATCTGTCGATGTCGATCTCATTTCCTTTTGCAAGAGAACCATCATTCACTTCCTGTAGCTTTCTCGGTAGCTTTCGGATGTTTTTTTTTCTTTCCCAGAACTTCGATAATTTATTGAATTGACTCGGATGCATTACTTTGATTACAATAATTTGGTTTTTACTGCGGGATGTTCACGATAGTAGACAAGCTTTTTCTTTCCGGTTTCATACAAGAAATCGTGAAGCAAGCAAATAATTCATAGCAATAAAACAGAGATTCACTGCTCAAATAATTGGTCCAATTTATAGCAGTAAGCGCTCTGTCGAAGAGCACTAGTTACCGCACAAGCGAGATGTGAACGAGGAAATGAAAAGAAAAACCAATTGCACACCATTTACCACGGTTCTCTGTTTGCTGTTCACTCGATTCTCCTCTCGCAAATTGCATAAGAATGAGATGCATCGAGGGAAATTTGCTGCTACTGTTGCTGCTGCTCGTGTAACTGTAACCGCAACCTCCTTCCCAACACACGGTTCGCCCTTTTTATACAGTCGAGGGATGCACTCGAGCATACTGTGTAAACCGAGTGGATGGTCAAGTAATAAAAAAGACGACGGTACGGTCGCGTTACTTGTCGTACAGAAAGAAAGACAGAATGGAAAAATGGAAAAGCGAATTGTTTAGCTTCCGAGAGCAGCTGCTGGTGCCTGCAGCATGAAGGGAAACCGTCGGCGTCATCGTTGTCGTTCGAGGAGCTTTTTATTGAATTTGGTCAACTTCAGCTGCGCCCCAGTTTGCTCTAGTGGAACGGACTTGCGGCACCGTTGCACCAGCACCGCATGGACATGGTTAGTTACATTTTAAGCTCCCGTATTTTGTATGAATGACACTTGGAACAATTGTTTCTTGTTTCCTTCGTCTTTGCATCCATTATCCGGAAATGGATGCCAACTTTTCCATTTTAATATGCAACAAAGTTCCGTTGGTCCCGTTTTGCTTGTGTATGAGCAAGCAGCTCTCGAGTGCATATGTCTCGTGCTGAGTGTCAATTTTATGTCCTGGAACTATGACATCTTGAGTAGCACCCATAAAGCACGCGAGAGGAATAAATGTGATCGATAGACGGGCGTATCTGCACGTCTCTAACACCACCACGCACACTAACGCCTTGAGCGGAATTAAGTGCCAATGGGCAAAATGGACGCAAGCACGCACGCACGCACGAACGCACGGCAGACAGACAGATCGATAAGCGGATAATTGAAGACTGGTCGGTCACGAATTCTTGCACGTCCTGTGGTGGTCCAGTACATAAACATAGTCTGTCTTTATTTCTTAAGCGCCTCGAACTCAGAACGAACGGTCAGAGATTAATGAATACGACCGAGGTGGTATCGAAGCATCCGAAACCGTTTATGACCGCCGGTGAATTAATAGCAGAACCACACGAAGGCACACGTTTTAGGGATTGCCATTCCTTACTTAATCGATAAACAGCTGGCTGGCAGGCTGACTGGCTGGTAATCAAGTTGAGAGTTCCCCATAATCTTTTATTTTTAGGCAAATTTAAAACCAATTATCATCACCGTGAGCGGTATTCGTGTTTCATTCTTCTCAACCATGTTCGAGAGAGAGAGAGAGAGAAAAAGAGAGAAAGAGAGAGTCCTGTCAAGGGAATTAGTTACGCAGTCATTTTCCTGACTCGCGAAAAGTGATAATGAATGAAAATTGATTACCTATTTTGACTCAGGCTCTGGCCATAAATCAACAGGCCTGGCAGGCACGAAATCGATCAATATGCGTCATTCAGGTCCCGGGTCCAACCATATTTTGTGATGATAGGGCCACCCCGCCGGTTTGCGTCAGCAAATTCCTCCCAAAACAGCACCAAACACCAAACAGCTTTGATTGCTTTTGGTTGTCTCCTGTTCCTAAATTGTTTAGCGTAAAAACGTGCTAATAACACAAAACATAGATGCTGCCTCAGGTGTTGCGGTGTTGGCCGATAGCGCACCGAAAGCACCTCCACTGACACCGAGGACAACGAAATGGTTTGCCGGTTAGCCGTACAACCGACGACGTTGCAAAGGAGAGAAAAATCAATAAAACGAATCTTCCCATTCCACCCAGCGCCCAGACGCCGTCATCACACATTCTCACCTGGTTGCAATTTGTTGTTAGACTTTCGGGGCCCAGCAAACAATCTTTCGTTCGTTTGTTCGCTCGCTCGCCCCCCGCACTGACCAGCGCCGGGAGTTGAGGAGCAAATTCAATTTCTGATTACAAGTTCTGCTCCCTTCCACTACACCGGCACTAGCAATACATCCTTTCATCGCCCTTTTTGTTCCTGGTAAACTGAGTGGAATGATTTCCACGTTTTTCCATCAACCAACCAACGAACCAACCAACCAACCGTGCTGCATGTATGGAATGGAATGGGAGGAAGCGAGATGTTTGGCTAAAACAATCTCGCTAAATGGCGGCCACTGAGCATGAGATGAAGAAGCGCTTTCTGCTGCCTTCTTCTTCTTCTTCGTCTTCTTCTTTGCTGCTTACTGCTTCGGGCTTACCACGAAGCGTACTATCTGCGCTGAATGTGCAGAATGTGGGCGCTGCTGTTGGCCCTGCTTTTATGCGAAAATTCCACAAACCAAAGCTCGCTTCTCCCTGGAGTTGGCAGCGATCAGCGCGCTTCCACGTGTGTGCCCGACATGTGGTGGTGGTGGTGGTAGTGTGTTTGTATTCTAGTGCACCGTTAAGGTCACGCGCAACCCCGGAATCATAAAAATAGTAAATGTTTACCCGTACACATTAACGTGTGCGCGTGTCTGTGTGTTTTTAGTGGAACGAGATGAGATGGAAAGATTTTCTGCTCTTTTATTTCTTGCGAATAACCCGAATCCGGATCCGATGGAGGCGCCACAGTAACCGCAGCTCAACGAGAAGCGAGTTGTTTGCAGAACGCACCACCCAAACCCAGGGGTTGGTGCTTGTGGTGTGACGGTGGTGGTTCGGATAAACGATTTACACCACGGGGCACCGGTAACGGGTTAGTTGGTGGAGAGGCGAAAGTTGCGGTGGAAAACTTCGATTTTTCCGACGGTGAAGCAACCTAAGACATCGACCACTGCGTGGTAGAGAGCTTCAGATAGAGAGAGAGAGAGAGAGAGAGAAGATGGTCAGTGTTCTAGCATATGACATTCCCTAGACACCTAAGGTTACCGTCTCCTGGACCTAACCTTTTTTCTTATAGTCGATTGTTTCTCTCTGCAGTGCCAGTCCATGTGTCCTTCGATAGGTTTTCAGCAGATGATGTCAGGTTGCGGTTTACTAAAACGATTAGAGCCCATCCCACATAACGGTTCGACGAAGCAAGCCACGATGGTGATCACCTTCAGAATCCGATCTATGCACGTTGCTCTCAGACTTCTCGGAAGGACCACCACCTTCCAGTGGTCGCTCGAAAAAGTTCACAAAAAAGATTTACCAACTACAAGACATAGGTAGACTTCCAAGAGAATCCCCGCTTAGCATGTGGCGGATTACCATACCCCTACTACCATTACTAACACCACACCTAATCACCGAATAAACACGATACCACTGCTACCATTACTAACACCACATCTAATCACCGAATAAAGAATCAGTTGAGTTCTGACCACCAAACGAAACGTACTACAGCCTCTTTGCTAAAAGCGACCCACAAGCAGAAAAAACTCTTAGAAGATGCTCAACGAACACCATGCCGGATCGGCTTTCAATCCTCGGTCTACTGGATCTCAGGCACGAGAAAAACGAATTCATTACCCTTTTGATATCGTTATCGATTTCTATTAGGCACCGGCCCCGGCCCCGGCCAGTTGTCCATGTTTCCCCGGTGGTCTGGGAGGATTGCCATGCCGGGGCCTTCAGCTCCGACTGAATGCTGAATGATGAATGTCTAATTGCAAAGTTATGTTCTTGCTGGACTGCTCTCGTTAGGTTCATTGTATTCGTGCCAGCAGACCACCACCATCGAGACAGAGAACAGAGAGCGCATGAAATAAAGAGCATGTCGGCAAAGGGGGTCCAGCGAGGAGTGGAGGAATTGAAGACTGCTGGTGCTAATTGCTGCAAAACTGATAAAAATGAGGTCAATCAGAGAGCGGCCCTCAAAAGTATTGCAAAACAAGCCCGAGGCCCGCAATTAGTTGATTCGATTTTCCAGCTTCCATTGGCCATCCCTCGTGGCCCGTGGAAGGCGCACGGCTTGGCCACGCGTCCTATCTTCCTCGGTTGCTTTAATGTTGTACTTGCTTGTTCAGAATGATTTTTCGTGCAAAAAAAAAAAAGATATTTGTAGCGCTCGATATAAAGCGCTGTTCACCATCGAGACCATTCGTTGGGAGCGAGAAATGTAAAATAAGAAATCATCCGGAGGAGAGCATATTTCTGCGAAATGCAGAACAACCATCATCCGGGCGTTTCCATTGGGAGCCACGGGACCATGCTGCGTTCGTAGTGGAAGCAGCAGATTGTGTTCTGCAAGCGAGCACATTCTCTTCCATTCATCAGAACCTTGACCATTACCGATGCAATGTAGCAAGCGGGATGCTTCTTCCTTTCCTGCTGCCGTTTGCAAATCCCCCCCCATCTTTCTGTTCGCTTCCATTACATTCGCTTTTCCGCTGAAGCACTAATTTGGGAGCATCACGCAAAACCAAATGGAACCCCCTGAAGCCTTCCCTCTCTTTTTCTCTCTCCTTGAAATCGCGTGAAACATGGAATCATAAATCTGCCAATGCGAGCACTGTACACGGAAAAAAGCGTCCCTTTGGCAAGAATAGGGACCACCAGCGCCAGCGAGATGGTTAACATTGTTTGAGCATTATGGCCATCGTTTCTTTAGCGCTTTTTCGCCATCGAGGCAGCTTAGGTTCCAAAAAACCATGGTTCGCTCTCTCTCTCTCTCTCTCTCTGTCTCTCTCTCTCTCTCTCTCTCTCTCTCTCTCTCGCAAGATCACAACGCGAACAATAATGTTTTTCTTTCGCGCAAAACGCTGCCACACACAAAATGGCCGAAAAATGGTGGCGATGGTGTTCCCAGCTCTCTGGCCTCCTGATTGAACCGGTTCGCAAGCACACGGAAAAGGAAACACGATCCCGAACTCGATGCTAATCCTACTTGAAGCCTTATTCTGGCCCAATGATGCCCGCTAAGTGGTTCCGCGCCTTGAAACAACAACAGTTGCTGCTCTGCTCCGCGTAAATCCACAGAAGCGGCTTAATGGACGCGCTCATGTTATGCTCTACATCACACAGAAGATGAAGTCCAGTTTGTTCCTCATGCTTACCGAGCAGCTCTACCACCTGGCAGCTGGCAATTCAATTCCACCGCTACATGAAGTGGAACATCCGTGGAACACACGCTGAGAATGGAACACAATTGCCAAACACGCAATCGGTGGCCATTTTCCTACTGTCCCCCCCTCGGGGGAAAGCGGGATGCCAGCGGTTCCGTGTAGTGGCGAATTCAATCTCATTAACACCAGTTGGTCGCTAGAGTGACCGATAGCGGCACCATTAATCATTTTGCCGCCCATTTTGTGTGTGCACACGGGAACCACTGCACCGGCGACCCTTGACAATCGACAGCTACGCGTGTCACGTAACATCGTGCTCTTGTGTACATGTGTAGTGCTTCGGTTCTGGTTCGCCTCGATCATTAATCAATGTGTCGATGCGATGTGATGAAGGTGCTCTCGGTGCTGGCATTCACAACGATGTCCCTTCAGTTCCATCCAACTCCACCACCAATCAATGCTGATGAGGGATGTATATCGATCCCAACCGGGGAGGGGGGGGGGCATTTGATCATCAGCTTCTATATTTTCAATCCGATAACACGCGAAACAGATCCTCTTAACATCGCATCTTTTACCCATTAACTACATTCTTTGCAGAGGTCTGCGAGCGCTGGAATTATGTTGTCCGGAGTTGATCCGTGAGTGAGCGAGCCGAGAGGAGAGGGGGAGAACGATTCGTTTGGGCCATCGATGGCTGCCATTGCGGCCGGATCCGCTGGCTCGCTGGCGGTGGATTCTGGCACTGGACCACCGATCGCTGGCCAGAAGCCGCGCAAGAAGAGCAAGTTTCGAGTAAGTATCGCATTAAAGTTTCAACCTTTCAAGACTTGATTTGCTTCCAGAGTAACTTAAGCTACCTAATCCATCGCGATCACTTTGCTTCCATTCACAAACAGCTGAAGGAGCGTTCGTCTTCGTCCGTTCGTGAGAAGTTCCTCAACGATCCGGCGTACACGGAGGATGTGCGCCATCTGGCGCTCCCGATGCGCCGCAACAGCGGTCCCGAGCATGATCCGGGCCGTAAATTCTACATGATCTCGAAGAAGAAGTCCAACTCGGTCGGTAAAGACTACTCGCGTGGCCAATCCGGTAGCTTGCAGCTGGGCGCGGACGGTGGTTCGGGCGATTTCTACACGCTGGACGTGGAATCGATCCGCCGGGCGGGCCTGAACGTGCCGGAGGTGAAGCCACGGCGCAAGAAGTACAACCACCACACGAGTGCCGAACTGTTGAACCGGTTGCTCAACACGGACGAGTCGAGCAGTTCGGATGGATTACCGGCGAAGGGGCACTCGGCGACGCTCGATCGTGTCCGGGGTCGTAGCTTGGATCGGCGGAGTTACGCTTCGACCACGGGTACGTTGGCCGGTTATGGGCGAAATGCGTCACTGGTGGTAGCAGCCGAGTCGCTGGATGATCCCGTTGGGGCACGACAGCAAGCGCAACGCGGACGTAAGGTACGCAATCCGGCCCGCCGACAAACGATCGAGCGCGATGGAATGACCGGACCGGAGATGGAACTGGATGCCTCGCTAGGTGGGCCACCGGAAGAGGGGAAAGATCAGAGCAGCTCGAAAGGTGGTCGCTTCCAGATCGGTAAACGCTTCCTGAAAGGCGAGATCGGCATCAAGAGCTTCAACTACTATCTGCTGAAGGAAGGATTGAAATCGTCCAAAAAGAATCTGCTCAAACAACGCTCTGCTCCTGTGGCGGTCGCAGCGACCGGTGGATCCGGTGAGCCACCGAGCGCGGCTTTGCCCGAGCTTCCACAACCGCCCGATCTGGAAAGTCCGGAGCCGGAAGCGCTGGAGCGCGCGGAGAAAGGCGAGGAGAACATCTACGAAGAGATCTACTTCGAGGATAAACCGAAGCGTCCTTCCACGATCTATTCTGGGGAGGTCCTGCAGCAGCAACAACCACAGCAACCACAGCGCGAACCATCGCCACATCCGCATTTGCCAGATCAACATTGCGATGGTAACGACGAGAAGATCCAGTTCATCGACTGTGAGCTGTGTGTGCAACAGTGCAACAATGCCAACTGCGATCTGTGTCACGGGCGCGCAGCACAGCATACGGCACAGCAGCACGAGCATCACCATCATCAGCTGCAGCAGCAACGGCAGGCGGAGCAGAAGCAGCAAAACATCTACGAACAGCTGAAGCAACACGGTTCCGGTGGTTCGTCTGGAGGCAGTGGTTCCGGTGGCACCATCAGCAAGGCACCCAAGTCCTCCAAGTCGCTCGACATCGATGAGCTGTACCAGCGTCAAAAACAGCAGCAGCAGCAACAGCAACTGCAGCAGCATCTTCTCAAACAGCAGCAGCAACAGCAGCAACAGCAGCGGAACACTCTGCATCAAGGATACGGTGGCAGCGTTGGAGATCTGGTCGACGCAAGCTCCTCCTCGGCAGCCGCTCTGTACGGTACGGGAAATGTACTGCAGTATCAGTCGTACAATCCGAATAATCCGAATGTTTACAAAATTGAAACAACTCCCGTGGCGTTCAGCAGTGACTACAGTCCATTGCAGCAGATCTACTACAAACCGCAGCCACCGGCAGCAGCATCTTCTGGTCGGTCTCGTGAAGAAATGGGCCAGGAGTCGACACAGCGTCAGCACATCTACCAGAAACCACTCTTCCCGGGAACGGTATCGGGATCGGGATCCGATTACTACCAGGAGCTGAACCGCAAAAAGTCCTCTTCGTCCAGTGATTCACTGCAGCAGCGACGGTTGCAGCGTGAGCAACCACTGTACCATCGCTCGACGACCGGTGTTTACTACCAGCGGGCTCCACCGATGGAAGAAGATCAGAACAGATCTGGGACTGGTCAATCGACGGCCGGTGCCAAACTGTACAAGGTGAGCTCGAATGCGTCGATCTTGAGTGAGGCATCGGGACGGAGCGATGGTTCTTACAAGCATCTGCACCAACTACAGGCCCAGCACCAGCAACAGCAGCAACAGCAGCAGCAGCAGCAGCTGGTCAGTCAACAAGCTCAACTACGGGAAGCGACAGCGCAACCTGGTAACCAGCAGACTCAGCAACAGCAACCGTACGGACGAACAGGCGGTAACATGTCCGATTCGAGCCTCGGTGATTCACTGTTCTCGTACCCGGCCAACCGGCGTTACTTTGGCAGCTCCGAGAGTTGCCGTTTCGCTTCGGAGAGTTGCCGGCGGTGCAGTGTCGAGGTGGACAAGTGTAGCTTCTCGGATACGTGCCGGTACTCGGACTGCCGTAACTGCGATTGCTCCTCGAGCTACTTCTCCTCGGACTTTGATGATAATACGCACCCTGGATCGCGTAGCAAGAGCGGTACGCGGCCAGCACATGGATCACAGGATCCACAGGCTACCGGCGGAGGTTACTATCAGGCTCCACCGTATGCCGAGGACTTTATGAAGCACGTCAGTGCGGTTAAGCGAGGTAATCAGCAACAGCAGCAACAGCAGCAGCAACAGCAGCAGCAACAGCAGCAGCAGCAGGTTACTCACTTGATGGCTGGTGGCAAGATCTACGAAACTCCGCCAACGTACGTCGGAATGATGCCATCGGCCATGGCCGGTAGTTTGCTCAAGTCTCGCGAACCAACGTACGAAACGCTCCGAAATCCACCATACTCGATCCCGATGGTCGGACCATCCAGCGAGACGGCCTCGATGGTTGGAAATCTTGGTGCGACTCGGCTCTCGATCAGCCAGAGCCACGAGGCGCTCCTATCGCCAACAGGCCGTAGTCGATCGAGCCGCAGTACCGACACCGATCAGTACCCTTATCTGGAGCGTAGGTCACCGAGTCCTCACTATTCCCGGATCCGAAGACCTCAACAACAACAACAGCAGCAGCAGCAATCGAGCACTTTGCCAGCCTCGGTACGCTCCAGTCGTCGTGGTCAGCAGTACGATGCTGGTGGTTACAGTGTAATCCGAGAAGCAGGTCCCGGTGCCGGGGCCCGAACCGGCTTCTACTCCACCGGTGGTGGTTCTACGTTGCCCAAGTCATTCAGCATGCAGCAACCGGTACCGGCAACCTCGGATCAGCGGTCGCGTAGCGGTGGCGCAATCACTGTCACCGGTCGCTCCACCTCCCTTCTCGCGATGGGCCACGAATACGCGGAAATCAGTAAACCTGGGGTGGGTGGTGTTGGTGCCGGAAGTGGAAACCGTAAACCGATTCCTCCACCCATCAGTACCATTCCGAGCAATCGCGATGGTGGACGCACTACACCCGGTCCATCCGCGAATCGCAACTCGGCGGTGGCTGGTAAATCGAAAACCCAACCCTCAGAATGGACACTGTCACCACCAAAGTATGGCCGGATGGTAGCCAGTCAATCGCCAACACAGGAGCAACCATCAACAGCCGCACCACCACCAGCAGCAGCAGCATCAGCAGCAGCAGTGCAGCAGTCGTCGAGTGTCGTGGGTATTAGTGCTTCCGGTGCGGAGCGTAAATCACGCGAACGACCATCACCGAGGGGAAGCAAAAGCGTTGAAATGGTGGCGAAGGTGCGCGACCGATCACCGTCGGTGGTGAAGCCAAATCCGGTGCCAAGCGAGAGTAAAGGGAAGGCACGTGGCAAAGAGACGGGTACGGGGTTGGCCGGAAGAGCTACGACCGGTAGTACGCGGCGCCGCGAGTTCGTCAAGTCACAGCAACGACAACATCAGCAACAACGGACACAGCAGCAGCAGCAGCAGCGTCATCCGGCGGACGAGGAGTGCACCGACGATGAGGACGACGATGAGGTGTTCCTGGCCGATCAGGTGTATGAGCGGCCGGCCATCAATAACCGCAGCCAACCTGGGACGGTGAGTTTTGCTACATTTGTCAGTCGTTTTCGATTCAGGGGCGCTTATGATTGTCGATAAATGGCGGCTTGTGGTGAGCTTTTGATGGGATGTCCATTAGTAGCTTAATATTGAAACAAATTCATCTCTATCATGTCATATGTTTTTTGTTTGTAAATTGTTAATACTGAAATTCAAAAGCTTGAGATAGTTTCTTTTCAATGAATTTGTTATAATGGTTTAAACAAATGATTTTGGAATGCTTTACGAGATATAATATTCTCATGCTACTAACACAAATCGTTTTCAAATCTGGATCTGTATTGTATCCTTTAGATGCTTAAAGCTATTGTATAGACTCCAACCAAGTATTGATTTTGGTAATCTATTAAAAATGGCTGCTCTCGATAGGTTGATACCCAATATTTGCTACATAATACAGCGATAGTAAGCTGTATTCCGTCAAAACTAGAGTTTTAACTTTATTTGACGCTTGTGTCTCTGTATTTGTAGTTGAACACGACAAGAAAATGACTTGTGCTGGTAGTTGAACATTCCAATAATTATAAATTATTTCACAGAAAAGAATAATTTACAAATCATTTGCTGTTTCACAAATGTTCTACTGGAAAACAATTCCGAAACAAAACTTTCCTAGCCCAGTACGTTCATGATTCAACAAGTCACACTTTAAAAGGACAAAGGAATTAGATTTCAAACATTAGCTGGCTAATTTGACCAAAATCCTTAATCCGAACCGATTACCTCGTCTCCCGACGTAATCATTGAACACAGCTTTAGAACCACCCATGGTTTTTGGCGAGATGACCAGATTAGACATTTCTTTATTTACCAAGGATCGATCGTTCCTATTGCTCCCTTTCATCGTTGAATCGGACTGAGTGACTGACTGTGTTTGAACGGTTGGTCACCCAATTTGCGGATTTCCTGGTGTGGACCCTCGTTAACTGCTGCCATTCGAACCATTCCGGATTAGGAAAACCGGAAGATAATCGGGCTTTTTACTGGCAAACGAAATGGTTTGATCTGTTCTGTTCGTACATCGTTCCAAGGCAGACCAAATGCCATGCCAATCATCTCAACCAGGATCAACCGTCTAATCGAATCCATAGCATCAGATATTGTCCGATAATCGTCTCGACTAACCGACTTTCCGGCATCAGCTGTGCTCCAGTTGTGCTCCACTGTGTCACTACTCGCTTTGTCGTTTGTGCTGCGGTTATGACGATAAGATTACAGCTGTTGTCCGTCACGATACGACCGTAGCCACTAACCGCACGTCGGTGGCAAACGCGTGCTAGAGGGCAACCGGAAACAAGCGTCATAATTACCGGCGCTAAATAATTCAGCTAATTAATTGAAAAGATGTTGAACGTTTGATGGAACGATGGAGTGGAATGGAAGGCAGGGAAGGCATCCCTTTTTCGGTGGAAATGTCTGTCTGCGAAGCATCCCAACCAACGCACCGGCCCTAGGGCCTCATTCCGTTCCGTCAAGGGCAGAATTTGGATTAAAAGACGACTCCTTGGGAGCACCCCCGGCGGGAGGAGCAGCAAGGTGGGGGAAAAGTATCGTTCTGGGAACGAGTGTCGTGGTGAGACGGCATCGCTAAAAGACTTCTCGACACAGTGTGGCACGTTCCGACCGGGGGTGAGGGTTCCGGCCGCTCTTAGCAAAGTCACATCCAACACGGCAGATCCTCCCCACAGCACAGCATGACACGTGCCGGTGTGGCGTGGTCGCGGCATGGTTAATGTTGGTCCTGCATATTTAAAGCCGCCTTTTCGAGGGCTTTTGCGTTGACGGGCTTTCCCGGGGATCGTGCAGCTGTGTGGCGAAAGCGGTGACGCGACAACGGTGATGCCGGATTCATTCGCGAGAACCTAACGTTGTCAGCTTCCAGCCGGTGGAAGCCAGGTGCGTCATAAGCCACCGCTCCACGCTACGCATCCTAATTATACAACCAGATACCGAGGAGAAGGAGAGCGAACCAAAGACGGAGTGGCAGATGCTTAGCAGCAGCAAACCGGAAAGCACAATCCGCTTAACCAAAAACCGTCCGTCGTATTCGAGCACCGAGCGAGCGTGTGCGTGCCAATTTGTTTGGAACACGCCATTGTGCGTTGATTGATACCGGAAGAAGGAGAAGTGGGTTGGTGGTTGGGTGGTTTTTCCCAACAGCCACCGTCACCGTTCGCAGGCGATGGTGCCGATTGCAGCCGTAAATGTCTTAAAATAAGATTGGCCCCTTGGCGGGGGGGGGGGGGGGGGGCGGTGTGAGACACAGCAACCTGCCGTCGGGAGAGGTGTCAGGAACATTGTTTCATATTAGGAAATGGTAATCAATGGCGAGAGGCTGCGATTTTCGATTAAACGAGAGGCTGGGAAATGGAGGATCTGCATTAGGAAAAGTGAAAGCAAATAGAACCTCCCTGTAGTGTCCTTCAATACAATTCAAATTGGTTTTTCCGAATGATGCCGATCACAATTGACCAGATCTAATATATTGATTATTGCAGGATATGTTGAAATGTTGTTTGTAATATTTGACCAAGATAAGCATGAACTGAAAGTAAATAGGTGGGATTTTTAAATTAGAGCAGTGATTTATCTCATGAAACAGTTCATCCTGCTATAATTAACCATACAGTTTCAGTGAAATAATCAAACAAATTATTGTGTAAATGACATGTTTTACTAACATTCTAGCACAGCATCACATGGGCATCCTCTTTTCCCAGAAAGCCGCTTGATTGCTACAATATGGCTACCAGCTGTCACAATCCATAGTGAGGGTTTTCTCGCAAACATTCATTCCAATTTGGCATCGACGCCTTGTAGAAGCTTTAAATGAAACGGCCAGCATAAAGGTATCGATGTCATGTTGATAAAACCGTTGTGGTAAGGTTGTGTGTTGC
>NC_064878.1:59198548-59246048 GCF_943734665.1 Anopheles aquasalis | reverse complement strand
GAAGCTGGCCAAAACCATCCAAACACCATTCTCCATGATGCAGGAAAAGGAACTCCCTAGCCGCTGTAACCTTAGGTTCTGTGCGAACGGAGATGGACTAATTACGTCCATTGCTATGATACGCAACGGTCACCGCGCCCATCCCTGCCATCGTTGATCACGCCGTCCTCATCGGTGTCCTTCTTCCTATGGATTACTTTCTCGGAACACAACCTCGTTCGTGGTCCGCGCGTAAATCCGGAAAAATGGTTCGTGGCTACGGTCATAGCTCGTAGTAGTGCCCTTGAATTTGTGTTAGCACACAACGCCCACTGCCCCTCCCTCTGGAGCATCATGCTCGAGAGCGGCGCTAGTTGACAGACTAGGCGACTCCAAACCGCGTCCCATAGCAGGCATGAGCAGGGTGCCACCGTAACTCACTCTCCTTTTCTCTCGTTGTTGGCTGGTTCAGGATGAAAATTATGCTCTCACCTTTTGGTGGGTTCTCACGGAAAATGTCCTCCCATTTTCATGTTCTCTCGCGCTCGTCATCCTTTCGATTCTAATAAACTCTCTCTCTATCTTCCTTTCATTTTTCTCGCATGTTGTTGTAACTCCGTGCAGGGTTCGTCCTCGAAGGAATCGTCAACAACACTCACGAGCAATGCCGTGCCCACCACGATCACACCAGCGACGGGGATGACGACAGCAACTCAAGCAGTATCCAGCATTACCAGCAGCAGCAGTGGCAGTGGCACTGGTGGAATTGGCCAACAGCAACCACAACATCGCAATGTCGAGTCAGCATCTTCTAGTCAATCCGGTGGTCGTGCTGGTTCATCCGCAGTCACAGCCCTCGGTGGCTCAACAGCAACCAAACCAGCAGCTTTCGATTTTACGCTACAACCACCAACATCATCCTCTTCATCGAGTGGAACTCAACCACACTCGTCAACCTCTCCAACCAACGCGCCCGATGGAGACGTTGGGTCCATCGTAGCGATGAAAACGAAATCAAAACAAAAGCCAGATCCCGGTGCCGGTGGCTCCATCAGCAACATTACTACCACAACAGCGACTACTTCGGGGAACTCGAAACCGGCCGAAACCGAAGAACCCGCTCATGCCACTCAGCAGCAGCAGCAGCAGCAGCAGTCGAACGAAAGCGAGAGTTTGCGCAGCAACGCGAAAGCTCCAATTGGCCCCTCGGAAGAGCCAACGGTGAGTGCCGTAAGCTCTCAGCGCAGCATCCCCAACACCACTACCAGCAGCAGCAGCACCAGCGCCAGTGCCACCGCCAGCAAAACAACAACAATCGCCGGCAGTTCCCAACCTGAAGTCGCCGGCGACACATCGTCATCGTCAGCAGCAGCAGCAGCAGCGGTCGCAGCATCGGCATCAGCATCGTCGCGTCGTCGTGAGACCGGTGTGCGTTCGGCAGCGAGTGCGAGTGCAAACGCAGTGAACAGCAGGTAACGTAAAGGCCTAGAGTTGTTGAAGTGCATTTGTTCAGTTTTAAAAGTGTTTAAATCAAACCAAAAATAACGTGTCGAGGGTTGGTTGAACTGGCCAGGGCCAGAGGTCCAGAGAATTCGCGATGATCGCACTCTGTTTGAGCTTTCCCCGGGGGAGAGGGTGAGCTTCACGGTTCAGAGCTTTCAAAGAATCGCATCGCGGGACATCGCAGGCTCTATTGTCCTGCCAGGAAGAATCTATAGGGCCTGGTCCATTCCGTGCTTGCCTTCTGGCCTTCGTTCGTTTTATCGTTCTCGATGCTATTCACTGGCCAGGAGACACAAAGGGGGGAAGCATAACGATCCACCATTTTACGATTATTTACATTTCACGGATCGGCATCGTCCAGAGCCAACCTGTGGCATGACCTGTACCTAGGGGATCCCTTTTCTCTCTTACTCTCTCTCTCTCTCTCTCCGCCTTCGTCCTCTGCTCCATTATCTTTTGTTTTTTGATTTCCATTTGTGTGAGTTCTGCCGAGTGAAATGAAACGTGAAAACAGAAGCAGAAGGAATAGAAGTACACGCGGAAGTTCTGTAAAATCCTGTCTAGCGAGCAGAGGAGCTCTACTTTTGGGCCTGAAGGTCCCCAGTTCCTCCCCGAGTGCCAGTGACAGTGAATGGTGCCCCGCTCGTCCGTGACCTGTCCGTGGCGCGCACAAGGCGGTAATCGCAACCAAGGCAAGCGTGGCGACAGCAGCAGCCAGTGCGACACAAAAGAGTGGAAAAGCCCGTTAGAAAATGCTCGTGGAAAATTGTTAATTGTGCAAGCCGACCTCATGATCGTGACCACGGATGGCTAATGGTGGCCCCGAGCAAACGCCGAACGAACGAATTATGGGAAGTGGCTGGTGGCCCGGCTCGGCAGCGAAGAAGAAAGTGAAAAGCATAACGCCCGCTCGGTCTAACGGACGCGTGATGACGATGCTGATGATGATGATGAGTGACGACTTGGCCGAGGGTCGAGAGGTGGCGAGACTGACTCGTCCAAATGACAAATTCCTCAACCCCCCCCCCCCCCCTTGCCTCCTGGTGTGCAAGTGCATGTGCAGGATGGTGATTGATGGTTTTCACCGTTTTTTCCTCATCGTTTTTCGGTTCGTTTCGTTGTGTGCGTGCGTCCGTGTATGTGTCATGCTGCTGATATGTACGGTGTGCTAATCTGCAACAGGTTTCCCTCCCCACCTCGTGCTCCTTCCCGGCAACACAATCACCTTCAGCGCTATAGCTGCCCGGTCGGCGACGCGACGTGCCTGAGACGAGAGAGCGACAGATCGAGGTGCGCTGCGATTGCGTGAATTCCGAACCGCGTGCCACGATGCAACCGGTTGCATCGTTTTGCACGATTCCAAAATAGTTTAGCTACAGCGGAGCGCATGTTGTTTTTTGTGCCCGGTGCTGGCCAGAGCGCCTGGTGTGGATGACTCTCGATGAGTCTGATGATGAAAGTGAAATGTTTCCCTTTGGGCCGTTGGGAGGTCTTTTTGCGGCTTGTGGTACCATGTGCCACCGTATTTAGTCGCCATGTCGATGGCGTAGATGGAGTGGACCGCAAACCCGTAGACGGAAGGCCAATGACAGTTGACAAACCGTTCCCTTATACGAACACACCAGAAGTAGGAGAGCCTCGATGTATGCGAGTGCGGGAGTTGCTGGAAGTCCCGGGAATGTTCCATTAATAATTCATTTTTCATTATCATCCATTGGTTGATAATGGTTTTTGGAACGCAAAGAGAAGAGACCGACCACATGATGAGCAACATGATGCTGTTCATCACGTTGTTGTGCTGCTCTCTAGCATGTAGTCGTACCTTCAGGAGTCGCTAGTACTGAATGTGAATCTGCCTGAAGTCACATTGAGCATTCAGTTTGATGCTTTACCTCGCGTACCATCACCACCTGAGGGAATAACCCCTTTTACCCCCTTCGGGCATCTTCATCCATCCATCCATCCATCCTAACCCTGCAAATCGTCATTACGCAGCTGTTTGTCTTGCACTTTCCAGCAACATCTTCGCTTCTTCACGCAGCGTAGTGGCCGCTAGAGACTTCCGCAAAGAAAGTACCTTCCACGAAGAGAGGGTGCGCGCGCGCGCGCGCCCCTTCGCTCGTACGATCACATTGGTTTCGCAGACTCCGCAGACGAAGAAAAAAACCAACCCTTACCAAGTGCCAGTGTGCTGAGAAAACGGCCAAGATAGTGAGTGAGTGGGTCCGGTGTGCGTTTTCTGCTGTTGTTGTACGGTGGAAATAGTGGAAATAAGCCTTTGCGGAAAAGCGAAAATTTGTTTGCCGTGCAGAGTGTTTGTGGTCATACCACGGTGGTGCTGTGTGCGTTCTTTTGGGGTGGAAATCGAATTATCGTGATCCCCGGTGAGTCAAGGGGGTGGCCAAAAAAGAGATTAGAAGTGAGACCGGGCCGAAAGTGCCGAGAAGAATCGATGCTAGTGTCCTAACGCCGCAGTAGCAGGAAGTGAAAATCATTCTCGTGTTCTGTGTGCGTTCGTGTGCGGTCCACGTGCGTGTGTCTGTGCGTCGTCATCAAAGACCCCCGTCCGAAGGTCAGGTTCCGGTTGGGAGTGGTAAAAAAGGTTCTCGCTTTATAGCCGTTACCCCTGCCCTCAGTAATACCCCTGGGAAGGGTTCTATTCCGTTCCATTCCGTTCCGTTTCCGGTACCGAACCACCGGATCGAACCTCCAAACCAGTAGAATCGGTTCGATTTCTTGATTTCTGCTTTCACCGCTTGCGTATCCTCCTTCTGTGGAAGGTAAACGAGGACGGATCCCTTTATTTACACTTCTCTCTAATTTATTTACCATTAAAAGCATGCTTTGGGCACCAGAGGTCAGTGCCGTAACAGAAGTTTTTTCCCCATCCCGACAACAACAGAAGAACACACAGCGAAAAGTGGGAAAATGAAAAATTACAACATTATTTACTCCGCAAAATGGGTGGAAAAAGAATGTTCGTAGTGTTCACCCTGCAAGCAAGCGGGGCGGTGGGTTGTGTGTTGTCGATTTATTTTGTTTTCTAAGTGGATCAAGAAATTATGCCGCATCGATCGACTGTTTGGGTTCAGCCCGCGTTGTTCCCGCAACATAAAACGAAAGGTTTCACCTCGATAGCGGCGTTGGATAGTGCGTGAATGTCTGTTCACCGCTCTCCGGAGCAGAAGCTGGTGTTTATCGAATCCGAAATTACATTCACCATTCACCGAGCTGCGCCCTGCCTGGCCCCTGGATAACGAGACCGGCACACGGCGGGACTGAAATATGCATGGCGTACATTCTGCTCCTGTGAAAGGATCGCTTTTCGCTCATTCGGTTCGACCTTGATTTGGGTTTTGGCCTTTCGGTGCGTACAGCATCCAAGTCTGGCAGGTGGTAGCTGCTATGGAATTACTGCAACATAAAGCGCATGAAAGCCTTTTGCTAGTTTCCGATTTCTCGCGCATATTCTCGATGGTTTGGAATGTGTTTTTGGCAGTTTTGTCAGTTCGGGAACAGAGGTATGTTGAAAGGGAATCCTGATGAAACATTGCCTCGATTGATGATATCGCTGCGGTAAAGTAAGGGCGCTGAATGTGCATTGAATTCTAGGAATTGGTGCAGATAGCATCCCACGAACAATGCACATTTCATGCACATTCCGTTGCACAACTGTTGATTCCCGGAACATCACAGGCCGTACATCACAGATCACGGAACAAGGGTCATGGATTATGTAAGGAACTTCAATTTAATTAAGGTGAACTAGCAACATGCTGGTCATGAGGTGTGCGCATCGAGGACAAATTGCTAGTCAATGAACGCATTGCTGGCAAGATAGATCATCAATTTATTTCTTAAAGTATTCGAAGAAAATGCAATCGAAGGATATCTCTGCTGCCTATAGCGAAACAGTGCAATTTGCGTCTCTTCTGCTCGAATTGACTCCGCGCTGCACCCCTTCCGTGCACCACATCAAACTGATCGATCTACGATCCAATCAACCGATAACGAGATGGTTTCAATTATTGGGACTTTGTCAAATGGGCCTTCTAGCCTGTGGGTCTACACAAGCGTGCTCGGCAGGATTATGGTGCCACCAATCAATATAACTTCCAATTAATCATTAGCCTTATCCCTGGATCGGTTGACGGTGCACTAGAAGGCCAAGAACCTCCAGAAGAAAGCCTAGACTGAAACCAAAAACCGAGAAAACAAAAACAATCCGGAAGCGCAAAAGGAGACATTGCGTAATCGAGGCACGAACCGCCCAAAGTACACACCACCGGAAACGGGCCACCATTACCACCAACACGGTGCCAATAATGATGATAGCGGATTAGCTCGGTTCGACGCCTGATCTAGTCCTCCTGGACTGTCTCCCTTGCCTTGTGCTGGAACACTGGGAGAAAAGGAAGGAGAACATTTTGTTTCACTAGCACTGTTTGCTCTTTTCATGCTCTTCTTCGAAAGCTTTAAGAAGAAGGATTCTTTATGAATGCGAATCCCGCCACACACCATGTTGCTAAAACGTACTCTAACTTTTAAACTCTCGAATACCAACCACCTGTGCTGATGAAGCTGCAACCTTCCTTCGTCGATGGTCCTTCTGCACCAGCTCCTTCCACTGGCCTGAATACCCAGAAGGATCGCGAGAGCATACGGTTTTCTGCCTCATCAAAAGAGACCCCACTGATGGTGATGACGGTGATACGCGCGTGCCGAATTCCTAGGAATGGCCTCGGAGTGCAGATCGGTTGCAGATCGGCGCACAATTTGCCGTAGGCCGAGCCTGAAACTTCCAGCCCATTTGCTTTCCTTGTTCATGTTTTTTTGCCCTTGCTTCACAATTTCCAAGCAACCAGAATCCGGAAAGTTCTGTTCCTGTCGTCATCATCGTCAGTGCTAGTGTCAGGCCAAAGAGCGCTGCTGGCGTCCAGTCTACACGTGGACGTGTGCCCATCGGGTGCGTCCGGAGTCCGGAGCAGATTAGCAAAATTAGGATTTCGTTTCAGTTAAGCCCTCCTCTCCTTTCCACTCTCTCTTTTTCTCACTCTCTGCGAGGGAGGTTTTTTTTATCGCAACATCAACACCACCAACACCAGAAATTAATGGTCCGTGGCAAAGGCTTTAAATTGGATCAGTAGCGACGCCGGCGTTGTTCGCGGTGCGATGCTGATGATGATCATGATGAAGGCCCCACTCTACACCCCACGCATAATGGTGTTTACTTGGGAAAATCGATCAAACTTTGTTATGCTCCACTGGGGAAGGAACGGGGTAGATGGTGCTGTATCGAATTGAAGGTGAACCCACCCACCATCACCCTCCCGCGCACTGTGGACACGCACTGGTCGCTCTCGACTGACCCTGCCAAATGCAAGCCGATTTTCCGCCTAAATTGGTACCTCTCTCTTCTTTCTCTCTTCTCTTTCGTCGTTTTTTTTTCGAGGGTTTTCCACCATCCACCAAACCGTTCATCAATCAGCTACTGGATCAGAGCTGTTGGGGCATTTTGAAACGCGAACCCCTTGCGAGGCCGCACGTGATGCACGTGTCAGTGAGTCAGTCGGCTCTCTGACACACATTTCGTGGATAGTGGATAGCTGCTGGATTGCGTGCTGCGGTATTTCGGATATTAAGCTGCATGCAAATACATTTGGAGCTTTATTCGCTGTTGCCATTGATAGAATAGCATAGTTGCCATTGATAGCACAGTTGCCATTGATAGAAGAAGTTGTTGGTTTTAGGTTGCTATTGGTGACGATATCAACAGCATTGCTATTTGCCATAAGGCCGACGCAATAGAGAGTTTTCTTTTTGTTTTGGCAAGCGGCAAACTGCCTGACATACCAGTTGGCCGTCTTGTGGTTCCCCAACAGTCCTCACCAACGGAGGGCCCTTAATGCCCTCTCGTATTTACTCAAGTGCACACAGACTCACTTTCTTCAAAATAGATGCCCAAATAAACATTTTAATATGAATTTCCACTTCAAAGCGATCATAGAAAAAGCGGGATGATTCCGTGTCTCCACCGTTTCTCTTGGACCTACTTCTCATCTTCTCGGTTGACAGACTTTCCGCCCGGCGTAACTGGAACCTTCTACCAGCACCTTTCTGCCTGCCATTGAAATATTATCCTTTGCCATCTCTCCGACAGGGGCAGAACTTTTTATAAATGGAAAGCAACGCGGTGATTCCCGGTGCGCTCCGAGTGTTCTCCTTCCGAGAACTCGACGGAGACGCCGAAACCCCTTTTTAACTACACGTCACCATTACACGCTCGGTTCCACCGGTTGGTGAGTGTCCGTGTATCGTATGCGCGGGGTTGTTGCTTCTTTCTTTCTTTTTTCCAGCTCCCCTGTCTCCCTCCATTTTCACTCTCTTTCTCTCTGTGATTTGTTCATCTGCTTTCCATTCGTTTTTTCTCCGGTCTTTTTTTTTCGTTAAACATAAAACCATATCCCAGGGAAAACACACAATCTGCCCACCTGGAAATGGAGGAAACGTTAAACGAGCAGTTCAAAGTCGGCCACTTGGCCACCGGAAAGCCACGGCAACGCACTGCGTGTACGATTCGGCATTTGAATACCTATGGCCCCTACCACACCCATTCATGTTGCTCATTTCCCGGCCCCAAACCACCCGGCACTGCACTGTGATGCTGCGGATGAAATGAAATGTTTTGTGGGCGCGGGCACCCCCTTGGCGCTGGTGTCGATAATTAAAACGAATTAAACACAAGCAAACGAACGAACGAACCGGCACGATGCTTCGGATGCTGGGCCCGGAGATTAGCGGAATTAGCGGGATCGATTTCTCAGAAGGAGCACCAGCCGGAAAAGAGTTGCTAATTTGTTTAATTTTACAGAGAGTGTTTTATCACTCGGTGTTACTTACGGTGCGTGCCGTAAGTTGATTCGATTAGTCGTTCGATGAGGCACTGAGCTGCGCCACGGTGGAATGTGCCCATGGAATGGGTTTTTGGGGGGATGATCTGATTGGATACCAAAGGAAAAACCGTTTAGTACGCATCTGGTTTTCGATTTATCACTTCGGATCCGATGGTATCAATCCGATGAACCGTTATCAAAACGGTAGCCTGTTGCTTCTGTCAGCTACACTCGTATAACACGAGCCAGGAACTGCCATCAGCAGTGGCGCATCTTCGACAATCGGTTTGATGACAGCAACCACCGAGCGTTGATGGCCACAGCTCAGAAGGTGATGGAAATAGAAAGCTGCTCAAGATGCGCAACAGTTTCACCGCCCCACTGCAGATGCCATTCGTCACCAGAGAATTCACCAGGGGCTGTTCCAGGCAATCCAATGACGGAACGGTGTACGTTACGGATCGAACGGTGTGGTGGCGGCCTCATCAACACGCCGTTCATCTCGACACTCCACGAGCCATCAACAAGAGAGTGATATCTCCTTCCACAGCCCCCGGGCGCCTTCATCGCATGAAGACGGGAGAAACGGGGGGTGTAAAAGAGGTGCAATGAGCGGATCAAGTGGGAGCCCAGGAAGCGAACGAACGAATCGAAAACGCTCCTCCCGGCAAGCCACTATCGCCGCCGCACTCGAAGCGCCGCCGCCATTGAAGCGCTTTCACTTTTCTTAAGCACTTGGCACGTCAGCCATGCACGCCAGCATACCGGCCAGTACACCCAGATTCATCCCATTCGCTGACCTTGGGTGAGCATCTTCACCGACGTGATTGCTGTGTGGCCAGGCGGCCATTGTTGGCGATGGCGCTAAGAAGCCAAGATTTATGAGCAAAAATTTTCATCCCCCGAGGCGGCATTTTCCACGCCGCGTGAGTTTCGCGTGTTTGCCAAGTGGTTTTCGCTACCCCTTGGTATGGTCATGGCATCCTGGAATGGTCAGCGTGCGACCGTCTACGCCAATAACAAACCGACCCCGTCCTTACAATGCCTTCCCGTCCGCTGTCCATTAATCATATAAATGATTCGCTTCAACATGGCGGTGGTGTGATGTGTTGCTTCCGCGTTGACCGAGATAAAGGCCGCGCACACGATGCTAACAATGTTCGCGTGACCACCAGTCGGCCAGGGAGAGATGTCGAGAGAGAGAGTGGTAGAGTACTTCAATTACTTTCCATCCTGGGCGGCAAACTAACCAGACGGTTGATTAGGTTCACGCAGGGGGGGTGGTGGTGTGATGAAGTGAAGATCGTTCTGGAGTAATTAAGAAGAAGCTTTGCGGAATTTGATTCGAACGGGATTTTTGGGGGCCGTGCGTGTTCGATGTTTCGCTTTTTCGGGGTGGGAGGTGAAATTGTAATTCCATAACGTACGCGGTCTCGGTGTTTGATTCGTTTTGTGGCGATTAAAGTGGAATTAATTCTGGTGGCGAGTGAACGAGCTGGGTACTAGGTGCTTCTTCCAACTGATGCTTTGTCGCAACCGATGTTGTACTGATGAAGACGAGTATCAGCTGGCATAAGATATTCATGGAAACCGACCGGGATCGTTGAATAAATTATTCATGATCCCACATCATCATGAAGCATCATGATGACCTAATTGAAGATCTGCCTCTTCTACGTGCGGGGTTTCTTCGGCTCGACTACTGCTGACTATAGCCTATTCCGCATTCATCGATTCTGATCGGATCGAATCGGATAACAATTTCATTTGACAACAAGATCCATTGATTAATCCAGCCGGCTTAAGACACTCTCTGTTTGTAGGCATTATTGCGGCAAATTTCATTTCTGTTTTCGAAGCACATTCCCAGGAATTCCGGAAACATTCCTGTGAATTGTTGTATTGGACTTTATTCACATTAAACAAAAGCGCAAAACAAATGTACTGGCAAAAACGATATCCGCCGATGTCAGAGTGATGTCAGCCTGATTGGCTGCCACTGAATCTAACAGACCCCGAAACGATCCGCATTGAATCACGGACTACGGCTTCATTTTAAACGGTTAAAACGCGCAAACGACCAAACGGAACGACCGCTCGCGCCATTGACTCACCTTTCGGCTTTTCGGGTCCGGGCAAGAAAGGTCCTTCGGCGGTTACCAAAGTTTGATGGAAATTGTGGAAAATTGGCTTTTTGTTTCAGTCCTTCTCGTCTTTGGAGATTCCTCCTCCGACCAAGGCCCTTTGGTACGAGAAGCACCCAAGAAGGGACTTCCGTAGCGATTTCACTCGCACTCCGCTACACGGCCACTAACAGCCCCTCTTCTCTCTCTCCCGCCTCGGGGGTTCCAGTTCCGGTCGCAAAAGGGTCCATAAAACCCCTGCTCCGATCGAGCGCCGCCCGTAAACCGCGGAAGTTTATGTCGATATCCACTTACTACTCCTGCAGACTCCCGGGCGTCTCTGGTTCCGATTGCTTGCCCCTTGCCGGCTTGATTAGGCCGGCACTGTATGTGTGGACTCGCTGGTACAAGACAACTTCCGCGAAAACCACCTCACCGTTTGGAAAACTCGTTCCGAAGATGCTGGACCGGTGAAGACTCGCCACTATACGGCGCCTGTCGTAAGCGTAGGCCGGCGCAAGCATCATTGTTTGGTCCAGGCAGGCAAGGAGGAGCGGGGGTTTGAGGGAATGGGGAGTGAAGAAAACAAATCAACTCACTGAACACAGCACTGTAGTGCCCTGGCCGGTGGTACCTTGTTTGGACTGGATTTGTTGTTGCCGTTTGCCGTTCGGCCATCGCTTTAGAGAGATGCGTCTGGAGCGCGCCAAATCCGTAACCACAACAAGGATGCTCAAACCGGTGTACCGGGGTATATGTACAGCCTATTCGCTCGGTACTGAAAGTAAAAAAAAAAACAAAATGAAATGAAATGCTTTCCTAAGATGCGAACAGTACATTCATTGCCACCCAAGCAGCCAGCTTGCCAACGAGCCAACTAACGTATGGCCTGAAGTGAGATCATAAAAGATGCGCCTCCGGTCTGTGGAGTTACCGGTCCTGTCTTCCACCGAGTAGCGAGTAGGCGAAAGTGAAACAAAGTGCAAAGTGATGGTTGCAGAGTTTCGGAAACTAAATTACACTGGAACAACCAAACTCGAACGGGATCGCGCTTCTCCGGGGTACATTGTCACAGTCGTAATCGAATTGCCGGTGACTGAAATGCGCTTAACTGCATCGGAATGTGCTGGGCAAGGGGAAAACTGTCGCTTAGCATCTTGTTGTGGCAAGTCGCACTGAAGCACTTGCCTGTACCTTACTTTTGCTCCTGCAGGCGATAATGTTGCTCAATAACGATTGAGCTGGAATTGCTTTGGAATGTACGAATCCTTCTCTTCAACCCAATGCACCCTTCTGGCTAAGTAGAAGAGACACAACCAGCACCTTCACTGTCAGTGTTCAACAGTTGGTTAACGTAAAACTCGTATTCGATTACACTTGGCACGTGAATGGTGCACTCATGTTCGATTCTAATGTTCGAGCCATGAGTGGTACACACGATTGTATGTTGAATTGTTGGCAGAATAGCAACAGATTTAACAAACGGGTAGTGTACCTCAACCTCAACATGATCAGCGTAGATGAAGGTGTTTTGAAAAGAGCTGAACTGTGGAAAATGGTTGCCAACCAGCCCAGAGGAAGGCGCTCCATTCGATTAGGAACCTCCAACTGAAGCTTCGACGGAAATTGAAATTTCATTCTACAAAGTGTCCTCCACATTTCCTGCTGGTTGGCATCTTCAAGCCCTTTGTGAGGTCCGGAGGATGCAGCACATCGGTGGTACTGTACCTTGGAATTCACTCCAACACTAGCCTATCTAGCGTCACCTTAGACCACACACCTGGCAAAAGTTGATGATTTCCACCCCTGCTCCTTCTGCTCCCAATCGATCGAGTGTGTGAAAGGCGAATGAATTGAAATTTCGTTTCCTTCGCTGCTTCTCCGACTTGACGGTCCACCAGCATCAGCAATGGCCGCGAAAAGGGCATACATATTCCATATCGATCACTAGCGAGTTCTTCTCTTCACTTTACCTGCCATTTTCTTGGAATCTTCATCTCGCATAACTTGTCTTCGGGTCCCCTTCGCGTGCGTTCGATGAAAAGCATCTCCAAAGCTACTCTCGAGAATGGATCATCATGGTTCGATCGATCGGTTGGCTGGCTCACTGCATCCTTGTGACGAACGCTTTAGAGAGAAATCCTTATCCGGGCCCTGAGTTAAGAGGGACTCAAGTGCAACTGCACAGCCTCACGGTAGGCGGACATGCATCCACGCCATGCATTCCATTTACCATCTTCCGGGAACGCTTTTGAACCGAGTACGGTCGGTTGGAGAAGGATTTCTCTTGGATGCAATATGAAAGGATGGTATGAGTATGATTGAAAGAGCAGCTCACCAACCTCGGAGCCAATTCCATTCAGTTCCAGTTCCATGGAAGCACAGGCAATGCAGTCAATTTCATCTTTTAAAGAGGCCCTTTTTATCATGCACTTGCAACAGCAGCAGCATAACAATTCAAGGTTTTGCAAACGATCTCGTTCGGCGGCTCTGGTTCCCGATCAAATGCCTTCTGGTGTTGTGACAGCTCTCTAGCCACGCTCCTTTGACTCCTTTTTGCACTTCACCGCTCTTAATTCGCCAAATTAATGCAGCACATTTCGTCGATGCTTGTGACGCGCTTGTGCTCCGCATGGCTTGTGCGTTGCTCAAGGTTGAAGGCCCAAGAGAAGCCTCGCGAACGCCAGTGGTAATTGCACCAAACCCTCCCCGGGGCCAGTTGGTAACGGATGGACGGTTGCTTAAACAGGTTTTTCGCATTCTCGTGATTGACTTGCGTGCCTCTACTAGTCGCGCTTAATTCTGAGTTTCCAGCCATCACCATCAACTCAACCAATCGCCGCTTATGGCGTGAACGCGCGCGCGCGCTCGACTCACTTCCCTTTCTACCTCCGCCGATCAATCGATCGTTCGGCTCGATGATGATGAATGTGAGAAGTGACGAGTGAAGGTGTCCGGTGCGGCGTCATCGCGCGGCTAACGTTGCGCTTCTGATGGTCCGACGAAATATTCTGTCGCCATAACAAACACCATAAATTTGGCTACCGCTCCGAAAGGCGCCCGGCTGCTCGTTCAAGCGTAGCACACGGTCCGCACTGCCATGTCACGGAACTCAATGCGATACCGATAAAACGGTTGTCCGTGCCGTGAGTACGGTTTTACATAATGGAGTCGCGGCACTCGTGGCACCGCCGGTTAATCGACGATGACGGATATGCTGCAATCGCGTCGCGTCTCGGGACAACCGGTTGCACTTCTTGCATCTCTCTGACGGCTGGGCCTGTGTTGGAGCAGAAAAACCGGTACCCGGGGGAACGGACACCTTCACGACGTGCTCGAAGAACGCAGGAACGCGCGAGCTTTCAAGGCAAACCGGAGCACCGGCATGTTGCGAGTGGCCAACACGGAGAACAGGTGCCACCGCGAGCATCGTACACTGCACCAGAATGAACTGCCTAGCTGCTGGCATTTTGCTAACTGCTGCTGTTGTGCCCAGGGTCCTGGCATCCAAAATGTGAAGCGAAAAAAACATTAAAATCAAAAACAGACAACCACCGGAGAGACGCACCGGGACTAGGGGCCTTCAGCGGGCCATAAACCGGTTACGTTGTTCGCTACGCACCGAGAAGAGCTTCCAGCACACCAACGCCATGCGGTTTTCGTTCGAATATTCTGTTCGGTTTCTGAGGTTCACGCCACAGAACCAAATATCGCGAGCCCAGGAGGCAGAAAGAGAATCATCAATTTTTGGCAAACTCAGTGGCGCGCCTAAGAATCCGGTCGAACTGGCTTCACTGGTTTGCCGTGGCTGCTCTCGCTGTACTGGCCACTCGCTGCTCCCACTCGCTGCGCCCAAAATGCAAATGAAGTTCGACGAGTCAGTCTGTGGTGCTTGTGGCATGGACATTCGGACATTTTCGGAGAGGATTTTCGCCCAAAGCTCCCGGCCAATAATGATTAGAATGCAGTCAACGGACTGTTCTACGCCCTGGACACTCGACCAAACGACCGATCCTGCGTCCCGTGAAATGTTCCGAACTGTCAGGTTGTCAGGCCCGTTGTCCGAATGAATCGACATCTTATGTGCCAGGCGAAGGAAACACGGCCTCAGCTCAAGTGACATGACAACTTGACACAAGCCCGAGGTACCGGGGTAAGGGGCGCGATAGGACGAGAGCCAATTGAGTTGCCCATAGGCGGGGCTAAAAATAGGAACTCGTTTCCGGGGGGGGGGGGGGGGGGGGTCTCTGAGAAAGGGCCCTGCCGGTCCTTTCGTTCCTTTGGCGAGGACGAGGTTGACTTATGTTTAGGGAATTGGGAATGAGGCAACCGACGATCGGACGTGCTGTTGGGCAGACACACGGGGAAGGAAGAGCGGAATGAGATCGTCTGCCACTCTCAATCTGTAATGGAAATGAAGCGAAACGCTCGACGCTATCAACACGACATTACACTGGGATTCCGCATTTGATCAAACATTTATGGGCACAGCATTGCGAGGTGAACCATTTGGCGTAGATTGGGCTGCTATCCTTCTTTCGAAGAGGCTCGGTCTCTTAAATCAAATGAAACAAAACAATGGGACCCATAAATCGCGTCTATCTTCTGAGTTTTCAGAAGTGCCCTTGAACAGCCAATACATTTTTGGAATCATTTTCATTTTTTTTCATTTTCTCCATTAAATTCCTTCTTCTACATCCCATTCTCACTGCCTTTCGTTTCCCTTCTCTCCTCTCCTCTACAGGTACGTACCCAGGGGTGAAATATCAATCTTACCTTTTCCGGAGAGACCAGATGGTCAACATCATCCGTCATCGGCGTCATCGCCGGCGTGAGTACTACTTTGTCCAAATTGCCTTTAAATTGAAACTCATTTTTAATGCATCTCCTGGGCCGTAGAATTTCGTTCACCAAATGGCCTCTTTCTTGACGCTTCGGTCCCGGAATGGTTCCTCATTCCGGACAGAGGGCATGATAATTGTTGTTGGGTCCGACGAAATAACTGCGACGTTAAAAGGCCGGTGAAGGTGTCGGTGGTGCAGTGGTGTGGTGACGCTAATCGACCAACAACTAACCGACGATTCGTTGCCGTCGCCGGGCCAGAGGATGGCGAGATGTACGGCCCAGAAAGCCATGGCATGAACATGGCATGAGGCACCGGTCCATGACGATACGCTGGTTTGGGTATTTATATCACTCAACGCAACCGCCAGCAGTTGGATTGTCCTAACGCTCGACACTCGTGGAGCTACAGGATTGGACCGGGCCCCTCTGCGATGCTTAATGCGTTGATTTATCGTACCAGGGCAGTTTGAGGGGACAACGCTCGCAGGACGACGATTCGGGGTACAAATTGAAACAGATTGAGCCACAAACGTTCCGCGTTATGGTCGTGGCCGTACGCTGCTGTGTCGTTGCTACTTCATTTTCGTTATCAGCAAGTGAGTGCCCGCACCCCGGTGCTGGTGCAAGTGGTTTTTTTTTTACATAACCGTCACAGCATCAAACATAATCCCCTTCCCCTCAAAAAAAAAAAACAACGAAACACCTATCACACACGTTCGTGATGGAAAAATATCGTTCCAACAAGTCCGAACGAACACCTCGATGGTAACTGAACTGCATCGAATGACTGGATGACGGTGGACCATCAACCAAGAGGCCAAGTCATCGGGTTGCAGAGAGTTGATTAAGTGCATAACAACGAACCACAAGGCGCCCCGAGGGGTGCCCTGGTGCGCGCTACGAAGGAATCCGGCCACCGATTTCGACGACGTTCGGTGGCGAGATCGTAACATGATGAACTGTCAAACTGTTGCGATCCGACAGCGCCGACAAAAACGCGTTAGAAAGGTGAAAGTGTAACGAAGTGTAACTGCATAAGAGACGAGACAAGGGCCCAACAGTCGCAAGCACATAAAACATGCCAAGGCAGCACCTTTTTTTCTCGCTCTCTTTACTGTCGATCGAACGATTCGTGTACTGGAGCTTGTTGACATTCATTTGCTTTGTGTCGATGGTAAATCGATGGTCCAGTCCACTAGGCTGCAGGACTTGAACGTTCACTCGGCACTAGAACGATGAAAAAGTCCGCGAGAGAGACAGACAAAACTCATTACACCAGTAATTGAACTAGGTCCAAGTCTTTTCCGCTTCCTGGGGCCAGCAAGATGAAAAGACGAACTGCGAGAACGTCGACTGGCGGACGGACGGACGCCGAAGTCAAACTCATTTCCATTTCGATAGGACATCGACGGATAATTAGATTTCTCTCTCGCATTCTCGCAGACTGTAAGGTGATGGTTTATTAGTTTTCTGTTTATGAACCTCAATAGCGAGCGAGCATAATGAAGGTTCACACAAAAGCACCATTAACATAAACGCTCATTATCCTGTTAAGAGCGACAGGGAGGAGGTTTGAGTGGCCAACGTCCCGGACCGGAAGCGGTGGCATTGTGATTGCAAATAATATTTAATTATGTTTTGCCCTCCCGCTGTTGAGCGACTCGAATAGCGCGAGTTCCAATTCCAAAATGGATGTCACGATGGCATGCGGTTTTCATAATTTTGCACAAATCGGAAACGCACACCACCGGTGACCAGCCAGGTCAGCTACAACTCGCCAATTGATTGTAACATGGCGGTGGCGCGATGGACCACCATTTTCGTATTAATAATTCAACCACATTCGTTTCGCGCCACCATTTTGGTGCTTGCGCTGGTCAAAACCACAATATCTGCATCTAATCAACCCCCGGGCGTCATTGCAGATTACGCGACCAGCAACCAGCTAAATCCAGGGCCGGTGCGGAACCAAATGGCACTACCACAGGATCTGGTGTCTTTCTCTCTCTCTCTCTTTTCCTGGTCAGTATGGTCAGTTCCGGAGCCTGTTCCCTCTCGCATCGACATAAAAATGTCGATGACAATGCAATTAGGGATGATGGGATTCTGTTCGGCTCTGGGTGCTGATTACGAAGAGCTGCTACACGCTGCCAACGAGAGCATCCTCGGGAGAGGTCACATTGCAGAAAATACCAATGCTAATGCACACAACCTTTGGCTCCGTTGGTCCCGGGGAGCCATTGATTGGATTGATTGACCTTCGGGAAACTAATGATGGAACTGAAGGACGCTGATTGATTCGTTATCCATCGGATTGCCTCCCAAAAAACGAACAGAACAGTACTCTGAATAGTTTGAAGGTACAGCAAATACAGACGCCAGCACAACTATTCGTGAATTGCTATTGCTCTCACTGCATCATTCATCTCGTGAGAGACAAGTAACTCTCTTCTCCTTTTCCTTCTATCCTTCTTGTTGTCAGTAAGGTCCGCAAAGGATTTACCATGGGCCTATGGGCCCCGAAATTCAAATAAAAATGTTAATGGTACGTCAACCGCTTCATTGGCAAAGATCGATGAGCGCCGGAGCCCGTCGGAAAGGCAGATAGCACCCCAGCAAGGGTAGCACCGAGGTCATAAGATCTCCCCCCCCCCCCCCCCCCCCCCGGGGAGAGGGGTGGATGGATGGCCAAAGTCTTACGAGGGATCCTTTTGCATACCATGAAATCCGATGCCCGCTGCAAAGGCCTCATTTCAATCGATTCGAAATTAAATATCTACCTCCCGACCTTTGATTGTTTCTTTGATTGGCGACTCCTTGGCCCTCCTCTAGGGAACGCTGCCAAATTTTCCGAGAAAGCGTTTTTCGAACAAAGTGTTTCTCGGAAAAATTGAACAACTGGTAAGTGATGGCTGTAAGAAATTAGGATAGGAATGTAGCTGGGCTTTTACTCTCTTATACTTCGTAGTACTATTGACTTTTAAACAATCTCGAAGCTCCATGCGGCACCATTTTGTGTGTTTTATGTGCTGCGCGTTGTTCAGAGGTTTTGCATTTCTTCCAGAAATGCTCCATTTCTTCCAGATTCTTCCTGGCATGGAGGTGTGTAAGCCGCTACCAACTGAACTCCTTTCTAAATCTCGAACACCAAAGACAAATTGAAGAAGCTGCGAAACGGAAACTCGATGACGTCCGAGCAAGCGATAGTCGAAGATAGACATCGACCACCTCCACCCGAAAGCACGCCATGGCACGCCGGCTACATTCTATCCGAATCGCTCACTCACCATCTGCTTTTATGAGTTTTCCGTGATATTCGATTCCGATAACCGTTCCGATAACATATAAAAAAAACCCCCCGGGACACCAATATTCCGGACGGCGACCCCAAAGGGAACGCCGCTTGAATGTTTTCTCAAACTTCCTTCGAACCAGTCGCTCCCTCGGCTGGACCGAATGGACACGTACGATCCCCACGAAACACACACATACAAGCGGCACGTGGCCGAGTCTGTCCCTATCTGGTGATAGCTGGTGGCTTATAGGCTTCGGTCGGGAGGCTTCGGGAATGAAACATTGCCCCACATACCTTCGATGTTCGCATGTGGCTGTTTCCGGCATTCTGTTTCCGACCAACCAACCCAGCGATGATGCCGACCGCGGGGAGGTGGCAAGCTGGCGAAAGCGAATGTCATGTTCTTCCTTGTCTTGCGTCCATTGTCTTTTGTCCTCTCTCTTGCCTCGGTGCTCGGTTTTATGAGCCAACCGGCCACCCGCGAGGGGCAATGTTTAGTGATGTAGGTCAAAGAACTGTGCCGGAAGATGCCGGTGATGTGGGGCCGTGTGGCCGTGTGCTTTCGCCATTCTGCAAAAGTAGCACCATCTGAGAGAAGGAAAGTAATCAGCACACACCGTTTCCTCACGAAGCGATCCTTCGAACAAACAATGGACGACATTCACGTTCTGTTACGTTCTTCGTTTTCGATTCCGTTTGGTTCCATTGCTGTTGCAACCGATTACATAATCCCATTGCTTACTGCCGGTAACTCGCATGATAATGTGCGCTGTTCTAGCATCTGGTTTGTGATGATTTGCCATCGATCGGTTTGGTCGGCAGCAGGACCAATTTGTAGATTGATTCTGCCGAGCTGAGCTAGGATCGAAACAATGTTTATGCTTCGAATTTTACCTACGCCATCTGCTGGGCGCAAAACGCAATGCGTGCAGCATATCTCGTTGATAATCCGTTACCGCATAAATTTTGCGAACAATTCACGTACCCGGTGTTTAATCATTTGCTAAATTGAATTCACGTGCCATGGGAGAGCTCTTGCGTGAACGCCAACCACGTAAAAACCATCAAACTACAAACCGTTATTGTTTGTTGCCACTCCCCGGGCAGCATAACGATGTGGCCCGTAAAATGTTCCATGTTTCCACCTCCGTTGCTCCCTCTAGCCACTGGCGTACTCCTCCTCATCTCGCGAGCACACAAATGAGACATCCTGACGCCCCAAGCCTGGCCATGGATTGCGAGATGCAGAGCAGCCATTACAGAGCAAAAGACACTGAAATGCTGTATAGTGCTCATTTACGATTATGTTTATCCTTTTTATGCTCCGTCGGCTCCACTTAATCAAAACCACCACTGGGCCCCTTACCACCACCGTAACCGTAATTGGGATAGCGCAGCACGGGTAGCACTAACCCCCACGGATGTGTCATGTCCTCTCGATCAAACCAACCGGCACGATGGTAGGATTGTTTATGACTTCATCCAACAACGAATGAACGGTGCCAGTTCTGCGCACATCGGTTTTAATCGGTTTGCGCTCATCATCCGGATTGGATGCGTCCGAGGGGTTTCGATCGAGGGATGATCGTAAAATTGGTGCCATAAAATCAAAATCTAGCTTCGATTCCGTCAGCTTAGGTGTGGTAGGTGATAGAAGCTGTTTGAGATCAATTTGGGTTCTAATCTACGTAATAGTTTGGCGGGATTAGAAGCTAATTTCGTTTTCAAAATGTTTTTTTTTTTACTCCAATGGCATTCAACTAAATTTCGGTTCTTCATCCAGATTTCTATTCCCAGAAGGAGCACACTAAAATATTTCACCATTTCCGCCAATACCCAAGCCTAACCAAGCCTCACTGCCCCCCCAATAGACGACAAGAGAAAGACAAATATTGCAAAAGTCAATCATTCCAACCACAAGTTTGCTCCCAAGAGCGGGTTCACTGAACCATGGGCCGCGACTCCGGCTGATGACTTCCTGCCAAACACTCCACCGAAGGTAAAGATAAACAGAAGCACACCAACAAGTGCTTCCATCGTGGTTCGTGGTCACCTTTCTTCGTTCTCCACTGCCACCGGTACTGCCGGTATTGATAGAGCATAAAATTAAACGGTTCCAAATTTCAAATCCACCTGTCCTGGAGGAACCATAAGAGATATCCCCCTCCGTCGAGCCAATGTCAGGTCATTGCGAAATCCAGTGTGAAATGACACGAAAAGCTGATACTCTACTCTGTCCGGATACTATTTGCCATGCTCCAGCAGATCTGAGCGCACTCCGTAGAGAGAACCTTCTGGTATAACATTGTACATTACCACAACCTGATTGAAGCATTACTGGAAGCATTTTTTTTTAAATAACATTCCACACATTGTTTCCGAATGTTCTCTCTCGGTTCCAGAAGCATCAAGAATTTGGCAAGCTTTCCTCTTGACGGGAAAAGTTTTCGTGTTTTGAACAGCTTCACGATCGCTGGCATGTATTAATACAGGCAGTCACGACTTGATAGCCCTAGATAGTTGTAGTACAAGTACTCAAGGTCTTCATTCACTCCCAAAAGGGTTTCATTGGTACAGGTAACGCTATCCATATATTCCTGCTGTACCCTACTCAACGTAACTGCGCGTGAGATGGTGGAATGGCGCGTCTTGCTGACGCACACGACCTTTGCCGAAGTGAGCGAACCGTGGAGGGCGTACCGTGATGGACCCATTCCACTTTGGTAAAGTGGAAAACGTTTAGAATTAATGGAAATACACCGTAAACATGCGAGACTACCTCCCATGCTGCTGCTACTATTCCCGATGGAGACGCCTAGCAGTCCCGGAACGATTTGCCGACAACGCGGCTTCAATTCCCAAACTCCCTCTGAATCCTTGGCGCCGAACAATCTGACCTGGTCTGTGGCCACCTCAGTACCATCAGGAGCGATGTCATCGGTGCCTTCGATGGCCATTTTTTTAAAGTGAACTGACAAAACTTTTCACTTTCCCACATACCTTTTCCTCGATCATCATCACCATCATCATCGTCAAGTTTAGTTCGCCGGAATGGCTTTAACATACCGGTGTACAGGCCGGTGTTTGACGTTTCGAAGAGACACGAGTGTCTAGTGCCGGGGAATGTCTTCGGCGGCCATACCATCGACCATCAACCGAAGATAATGCTTTTCCTCTTAGAGGAACCCGGCAGTACCTGTGCCATGCGCTACCATCACACCCAGCCATCAATCGCGCTCTCCAGCATCCTGCTCGGTCCCAATCCAAAACGGACCGAGACCGAGTTGGTGGTTGACAGTGGCGCGCACGGTTCCATTTCGTAGAACAAAGCCGGTGGTTATACCGCGGAAACACCGGCAACGGGCTTCGAGCGAAGCGTTGACTTTACGGATCACTGAGGAGAAGGAGCCTCAGTCCTTCGATGAGTTCCTTCCCCCCTCAAAAGACAATGTGCTCCATTACGAAGCTCTGTTTGTCTTTCCGAGCGATCCTTGTAGACGTCTCCTTTCGCTACGCAGATGCTTATCAGACCCTGCCAGACAGTAGGGGCTCGGTTGATTGAAAGTGTGAACAGTTCACTTTCGGCATTGTTTATGGTTCTACCAAACATATCTGCAGTTTGACAGGAGGATGATGTCGCTTAGAGACCAGATACCTGCTTAAAGCTGTCGCTGGAGACAAGTTAGAACAAATAGCAGCAACAGAAGAGCTCTCTACTGTCTCTTCTTGAACTGACAATGACTGCCAGAACTTCCAGGCGAACCTTCACCTCCCTTAAGTCACCCAACAGGTGATCACTGGAGCACTGGAGAGAACATTCAGCAAGCTAATTACACCGTGGATATGCCCGACTGAACGCCACACTTTCCTTCGCTCGAGTGGAATTGCATTCCCGGGGATGAAAGCCTTGGAGCTCCGGGTCCGTGGAAGGAACAAATTAAGATCCAGCTCATTGCACTTGGCCAACTTCCTTTCTTTCGCCGCACCAGCGAGCAGCAAATTAACAGTTTTCCCTCCCGAGAGCTGGCAAATGAAATCCTCAAGGAGCTTCTCATTTCCCAGAGAGTGTAAAGGAGCATGAATGACCATGACAAGGGCTGCACCTAGATACGGGGAGCACAGTAAGGGATTAGTGCAATTCCCGGGCATCATAACGATTATGTTTATTGACCGAACACGGTGGCTGCTGCTGCTCGCACCAGCGTCCGGCTAGTGTCCGGGCTAACGAAATGACCAACATAAGCACGTCTGGACCATCGTTCACTGTCGTTTGCACCGCTTTGCACCCGGCCTTTTCCACGGCTGAATCGAAATCGTAAGCTTCGAGTTCCGGTCCACGACACGAACACTCGTGGAGGGCATGAGGAGTCGTGGCAAACGCACGCAGAACAAACTGTGAACCTCGTGCCGGTAGCTCTTTACTCTCCCAGTGTCTGCACAAAACGGCCTGTTAATGTTGTACACGCGCACGGTCCCGGTGTTTCCTCGTTCCCCGGGTTCCATTTATCATTCTAATCAATTATTACATAATTAATTCTATGTTGCAAACATGTCATACCAATGTGCCTGAAATCCCCCCGAAAACACTGTGCAAAAGGTTCAAAAGTAAGCCTCTCGTTGGGACAGGACAGCGGGTTGTTCCGAAACCTTTTGCTGGGACTCCAAAAAAGCCCCCCGGAAATGGGATCGGAGACCACTTCACGGGATTAGCTTCAGCAAACTTGTACTCCGCTGGGGGGAAACATTTGAGACGGAGGAAAGGAGGGTGCGAGAGGCTGCGTAATCATTTTATATTGCCCCGGTGCGATGCTCCGCCCTCTCGCACTCCCAATCCGATTGTCGTCGTTGTCAGTGAAGCTCCCTTCGGGCATCAAGGTAATGTTGTCCATTTACCAGCTTCCCTTGCTCTCTCTTTCGCTCTCTCTCTCGTGTGTCCTGTATCGGCACAATTAAAGGGAGACAAGGGTTCCAGCGACGGTGACCTTGGGTCAAGCAAATCGTACACAGATTGTGCTGACCCTCACGCGGGTATTAACCCACCGAGGGTCGTCCTTTTCTGCCCCTGAAAAATGAGAAGGGTGCTGAGCTGTTAGCGGCTTTTCGTAATGGCGTGAAAGAGTATTTTCCTAGCAAGTAATAAAACAGTAACGTGTTTGGTTAATTTATGCTTCTATCTTCCACGCGTAGTATGCAAAATGAGACAGCCAATCGAGTCATTGAGTCGATTGTACTACCAACTAATTAAAAGATACTAAATTTTCCTAGTAAATTTGGTGTTAACGCCGGAATCTGAAAAGCTCGTTTGAAACAAAAACAATTAGCAACAACAAATTGAAGCTCTCTCTCTCTCTCTCTCTCTCTCTCCATCTTTCCTTCTTACTGCTGCTGCGCTAATCCGCGAAACAATGCTGCAAATCACGGCCAAAGTCGCCACCGCCAGCTAATAAATTTCGCCAAACCCCCGGGCCACCGGTTCGTTCTGCCTTCCATCTTGGCAAGTGCACCAACCAAGATGCCAGCATGAACTATGCACTAGCGCCAGCAACAGCTGCAGCTGATCCTTCCTTAACAAGGGCATCAAACTGCTGGCGTTTCGAAACGTGATTTCTTCTTCTTCACCTCCGGACCACCACCGGGCGTCAGATGCTGCTGTAGAAGAAGAAACCAGTGCTGCAGCGTGTAATATTAATTGCATCCGAAAGCACTCGGATGCTTTCGCACAGCACGGCATCATTGTGCCAGGGCCACCGGCAGGCCAGCGGAGGAGGATGAGGTTCAATTATTTTGCGTGTCATGAATTTAGCGACTCCTTCCGCAATCCTTGGCGCTGCAGAAGGAAATGCGATCCACGCGGAAACCTCCCCATAAACTGTTTTCCTTTAACGACGTTGGTTTTTGGTGCACATTTCGTCAGCTGGCTGGTCGTCTGCCAATGTTTTTACATAAAACACATCAGCTCCTTCAGCTCTCGTTCATCGGTTCGGTTGTAAAATGGTGGCTGCTGTATGAGTGAGAGAGACTGTGGGCTGCGCCTCTGCGCGCTGATGTTGATTGAAAGGATCCCGACGGCTGGCAAAGGTTCTTTTGCGGTCGAGAGGGTTATTAAATTTTATTGTAAAGAGAAGAGAATTTCCATTAAACCACGTGAAACGCACGCCACCACAGACACACATACATGCGCATCGAGGCACGACGTTAATATGCTCTCCGTTATGTTCGATCAATATTTATGGTGGGCGCCGTGACGCTGCCATGTGAAGAGACCGCACATGCGATAGGCCGCCCATGCGTAATCTGGGGCCCAGCCAAGATTTATGCAAACGAGAGCTGATGCTCTGCCCACTGGAAAATGGAGGCGCATGTAATGGACTGCAACCACCCCTCAGGAGGGGAGGGCGAACGGATTCGATTTTATGCTTTTCAGCTCGATGTCGCCTTTTTGCGTCAACGTTAGCTCCTTCAGAGGATCCGAAGAACCCTCAGTGAGGGATTTGTTTAAAAATATCACTCCAACGCTTTAAGGAACGACACATCCTCGGTCGTGCCCTTTTGCGTAAATGTGTTTTAAAGTCACACAATCTCTGGTTACCTCACATTGAAGCTGAAAACGCACTTGTTGCACGCACACACAGCACAAAACCACCGGAACACATGATTCTTTTGGGGGATGAACGAAGCCAAACAAGCCACACAATAGCTCCTTCGGTAATCCGGGCCGGATACTGTATTGTCTGCGTTCGCTATTAGCCACCAACCCGAGGGCTCTCGATGGCCGCGCCAGGATAATAACAATTCATCAATGGATCACCAGCGGCGCCAGCAGCAGCAGCAGCATCATCATCATCAACACTCTTTTCGGTAAGCGATTTGGCGAAACATAAAAATGCCCTCGCCCGGCCGTGATGCTATCGGCACCGGCGGACCATTTGCCGGCTTTCTTACGCAATCACTCTGCGTACAGGAACAGCATCCTTCAACCTCCTCCCGGGTTGGCCCGCTTTTATGTAATAAAGATTACGATGTTTCGAGCACAACAACAAACCCCCCCCCCCCCTGAAATGATGACCACATACCTTGGTGTACCTCGGTAACTCAACTTTGAACTACGTGAGCTCGAGCTCGAACCACGGGACATCATTAAAAGCGCACCGGGGAGTTGGGATGCCAAAAACAACGGAAACATCATTAATCTGGCGAGACTGGGCCGGGATCATCGAGTGAGCATCTTCCCCCTAGACAAAGACGGGCGGCCGCGCTCGTGGTGAAAGTAAAACGCGAAGTGGAGACCAAAAACCAACCAAACGCCAGCCCAAAAACCCCGAGACCAACGCCCGGTGTTGCGAAGGTGAGAAAGTAATTAAGCTGCCCCTTTGCGCCACCGAATACCGGTGGCAACTCAATCGCTCGTTACATTGGCCTTTGGGTTATTTGATTAATAGACGAGCAGCATGCCAGTGTGGCTGACTGGTTGGCCGGGAGTAGTTTAAAATGCAATCAACGTCTCTACCGCGCACTGAATGAAATGGCGGTGGTTGAATGGTTGGTGATGGTTAAACCACCGACTGTTACCAACGATAAGGTGGCCATGGTCACCCACCATAATCAGTGGACGTAAGTAAGGATGAAGCTGGGTGTAAAAGGGCACACCGGAAGTGACAAATTTGTCGCTTGTAGGTGGTGTGCGACAACAGGTGCACACTGGGCGTGCTTAGAGAGTTTCCGAACATTGCTTCGAGGAAATCATAAAGCAACGTTCACATAAGGGGCGTTTTTCGGCGCATAAAACGTAAAAACATAACATTTGTTTAGCAATGAATGTGTTGAAATCCCGATAATCATTGCTTTAACGTGACGATTACAATAATAATAAACTTTTTTGTAAGATATTGGCATTGATATGGTGGTATTTTTCGTGGATTTTCGATCGATTTGAACGGCGAGCTTGCTTGTTGAGCTTTTCCGTAAAAAAACCTTATTTTCTGATCAGGTAGTTGGTGAAATCATATGCAATTCAACATCATTTTGTTCATCGCATTCGCACGCGTCACGTTCACTGTTCGACCCAGGCTACTGTGCTCTGTAACATACTGACGCGCTGTGCGTGGCCTCAACCACCAAGCAACCCACGAACGCTACCTCCTCCTCGCCGTCTTATGCTTTTAATGTTTTAATGCTCATAAATTTGGTTAGTGGCTACCGTGTCACCCACGACTCATGCTCGTAGCGAACGGCTCGTACTATCGCTGGCGTTCACCCCAAAAACCAACCAACCAACCAACCAAACGACCAACCATCTTAACGCCCTTCTCCCCGCCTTGATCGTGATTAATCAACATTTTCACTTTCATCGACCTAACGGAGCACACCGCCCCGAAAGGGTGATTGCGTATGAAGGCAACCGCGTTGCGCTGCAGGAAGGAAGTGAATCCGGGGCAACCTGTTCGCGCGCACCGGATTACAGCACGAGACAGACACGACAACGAGGCATCCAACATGACCGACAGCTCTACCAGATTCACCACGACATCCATCTCTCTCTCTCTCTCTCTCTCTCTCTCCGCGGTCTCGTGCGTCTTTGACCGGTGACCATTCCAACGATTGTGAGGAGGTGATCTGCATAAGACGGATATGCTGTACTCACGGGGCTCGCATGTGTTCGAGTGTAATCATGCCGCACGCGTGCCCTCGGTTCGTTATGCGAGGCGGAGTTTGATTGATGTTTATCAGCGGTCGACGGTTGGTTTCCCTGATCTGATGGCCAGCCGACAGGCCCGCAGTGCGGTGACAATTTGAGTTCAAGTTGACATAAACGGAGAGGAGGTGGTGAGGGAAATTCCGTCCGGTCCCTCCCCAGGGGGAGGATATCTTGCTCCCGGTGGCACGGTAATCGCTTTGCCACCCTTATTGATGTAAAGTTAATTGCATACCGCAGCATGATTTATGTTTGTAATTAAACCATCAATAGCTGGCTGGCAGGCAGTAGTTTTGTGCACGATCCGGGTGTTCGACGCAATGGTGGTCGAAGGGAAATGGGACCTGGTTGCCTCATTTTTATGCTTGTGCGCTGCGCACAGTTTGCGCCACTACTCAGCTCAACGGGATCGACATAATTGAATGTATCAGTGCAAGTGCGTGGCAAACAATTATAATGAAGAAATCAATTTACACTCCCATTAGAAGTTTCGATCTTTCGTTACCAACCTCCATGGCGCTATGATTTTCACACCCAGTTTAATTACTTTATCACCTTTTGTGCCACTAAAAGCTCACCTAATTCATCGATCATCGTATGTGCTAATTCGGAATAAATGATCCGCAAGAATGTGATCCTGAAATTCCTAAACCTGAAGAGCTCAATGTTCCATGCTCAATAGAGCGCGATTTTTGTGAAAAATGTGCACCTGAAATGTTTTATGCTGTTGTTCATCGACTTTGAAAATGAAATTCGCTACTTCAAGTGCTTCTACCTTGCTCACCGTCAACATTCACTCTGTTCGACGGGTATTTGTTCGCGCAGAAACTTTATCCTAGCATGTACGGCCGCAAGAGTACTTATCGCTTCCTGGAAGCTACCTCACTACCTCTCTATCATGCTTTCATCATACAAGCTCGTGCGTCCTGGTGCAGGGAGGTAAAAAACCGGGCTCTCACTTTTCACCCGCGCACACTGCTTCTAGTCGCCCACTCACCATGCTACCCTTTTGTCCCGCCTGGAAAAACTTTCTGACAAAAGATGTCGTGCATCAGGACGGATCGATTGGGAACCACTTCGGGCACTCGATGATGGTGACACAGGTGCCGTACGTCGCGGTGCCGACTGCACTATGCAGTTCTACTTTTACTGGTACAAGTTTGGGCTGTTGAAGGGGGTCCCTCTCCGCACCACTCCCGCTATGCTTCACCAGCTGCGAGCAGCGTGTTGTGCTATGGTTCGCCACGTTTTGGAAAAACATTTTTCAAAAAGATTACTCGCAACCATGCATGATTGGGCACAGGGTAGCGTGTATAGAGTGCATTCAAGCTGTATATAGCTCCCAGATTCACCGACAGACACACACCCGGGTGGCAATGAGAAAGCAAAAAGGTGATAGCTTGCGGGCGAACTTTGATCACTCGATACACCGAAAACCAGCTGAAGCGTTAAAGAGACTTTAGCGCCCATGGACTGGAAGGGAATCTTTTGAAGTGACATCCATAAATATGCATCTCATTTACGAATGAAAACACTTTTCTGAATCGAGGGCAAAGGGAGCTTTTGCTTTGGCAAACCCCCGCTTTTGCGTTTACCACCTCACTGCGCAACACCACAAATTGCACGACGCGCGCGCTCCAGAGACCGACAACAATCAACCAACAAATTGCCACGAAAATTAGAAACCCAAACTTGATTAAACCGTTGATGGCATTTATGTCAGGGCGCGTGTCGTGTACAGCGAACGTTTGTTCCACCAGCCAGCAGCTGCCTGTTTGTGTCACAGTCTCCCTGGTCCGGTACCCGAACGAACGCTCCATATGACGCCACTTCCTGTGCCTGCCGTGGAAAGGAAGTGAATTAATTGATAATTTTCACCTCGTTTAGCAAGGCAAGCCGGCCGGGCGGCATCAGCATCCGAGGTGAGCCTTGCTGTCATTAGGCGGAGACCGAGAAAAGAGAGACCAAGCAGGGCGACGGATACATTACGCACTTCATCAAAAAGTGGCAAATGTTTTCCTTAACTTTTTGCTTTCTAAGCCAGGTTAATGGTCTTCGCTGTTGTTTCTCAGCACTGCCATCTCAGCAACAGTACAGAGGAGAGTGGGACAGAGAGCGTAGCGGTAGTAGACGACCAGACGAATCCGTAGTACGGTCCGGAGAAATGACCAAAGTTGTAGCCTCCAGGTAATTCCTAATGACTCCCACTGGGCAGCTGGACAACGGATGGTACAAGTTATCAGAAGTTATTCGTCGCAATAAAGCTAATTACTGCCCAGAGACGCAAGGCACTTGCACATGTAGTTGTCATCATGTCTCTTGGTAGGAGCTTTTGCTTCGTCTCCTTCTCTGTCTCCGCCTTTCTCGCCATCATGGAGCTAATTCCACGATTTTACGCTATCGAGTTGTCCCGAAAAACAGAAACACATCCCTGGCTCATGCTTCTTCCCAAGAATGGAGCTTCTGAGGCGTAATAACATTTATCAACACGATACGATCGTGACAGTAAGTGAGAGAAAGATGAGTCAGAGCAAAAGTTGCTGTCGTAAGCATCAGTTCCATCCCGCAAAATACTTGGCCCCCTAGTATCTTGCTCGAAAACAGGCCCGGACCTCGGCGCGATTTATAGCAAAAAGGGAATAGAAGCCGCTCTTCGGCATTCGGGAGTTTGGCGATGAATCGATTTGCATAATTTGCACATTTTACCACCGAGAGAAGACCAATGAGCGGATCAGGCCAATAACCTCCTCCGGCTGCTCTTGAAGTGGTCCCGGTATGGCGAACTTCTGGACTCTAATCTGACATGCCACGGCACGCCAATGGCCGGGTCGATGCGAGAGGTGAGGAGGAGACCATTTATGACCGGTGGTCCGGAAACTGGTCCAAACCATTTTTGGGAACCCGATTCCACCACCACCATCACGGCGCTCTCGGTGTTTTCGGAGATCGATTGAAGGTTTTGCCGTCAACGTATCTTGCAGCACAGATCTTTGTGCCAGCGACCACTCTCCGTGCGTGCGTCAACTCAACGTGCGTTTGCGACAAACGAGGCGTTTACCGCTAGCTCGGCCCACGGCCAAGGTGTGTGCGCACCATGGGCCAGAGGAACGAGCGGAGAAAAGACGAAACCGAAAGAAAGCAATCGCGGAATGGGGTAACACCAGCGCGCGCGCGCGAGCGAGTAAGCGAACGATCGTGTTGTGTAATTTGGCTCTTGCGCTTGAAACCGGTCGCCGGGTTACTGGAGAACCTTCCCCTAGTGGCGTCGCTAAAGCGCGCGCTGGATCGCGATCACGATCCGCGACGCGACGACGTTCACTGGAGCGATCGCTTCACCGCGTTTTTGATTTTCAAATTTTCCTCCCCCCGTTCGGTGATTGCGATTGTGGGGAAAATTTCCAATTTTTAACCAACCGTGATGTAGGCACGCACAAGTTGGTGCGATGACACAGATCAGACTTAAGCCGGTTGCACTTTATGCAACCAAAGCAGGCACCATGCTGCTTATGCTCATGTTCGTGGCTGCACGGATGGCTGTGGAATGGATTTATTGAACGTGAAGCCACGGCGCTGGTCACGGCCCGTTGCGTTGTGGCTTGGAATAATGGTGCAGCCCCTGTACCTCAGCACCAGCCTGACAAGCGCGATGTGACGGATAGATACGAGCTAATAATCGCACTTCATCGCGCGGCATCCCGGATGAAATTTGACAAGACACAAAATCCGATCCAATAACCCAGTTTGGGTGCCCGAAGCGCGAAAGCGGGGATTCCCATGCCACGAGCGATTAGCTTATGGGCTTCTCGCTTTATTGAAAACCATAAAACACTTCAATCGCCCGCCCATTGACGGTAATTGAGTATTGAGAAATGGGGAGCGAAGCCCTGTCAACCCATTTCCGGTGGAAGCGGCTTCAGCGGAAGCCGTAGCCGACGCCGATAAATGAGACCCACCGAAATGTAATCTCCCACGTTGAGCACACATCTCAATTAACCTTGATTTGGTTTAGAGCATCACCTTTTAAGCGGTGGGGCAAAAAAGAGAAAATCTAATCGAACCAAAAATCGATCCGATCTTTCCAATTGAGACAGACAGAATCACATTCACAGGCGAGCATAACAGAGCATAGTGAGCGATTATTATGCTTTAGCCAGCCCAAGAAGCCTTAAATCCTTGTCCAAAACCAAAATCGATTTAGCAAATGCAACGCAAACTCACCATCGGCCGTCAGCAGAACGAACCTGGTTGGCCAAGCAGTTCAGGCGCGAATAATCGATTCAAACGATAGCACCACACCCCACCGTCCGATTGCAACACTTGATTCTTGTCTATGCGGGTGTTTTAAAGCTCGCAAGGTTGGCCTGCCATCTTGCCATCGAATTTGCATAAACGATACGCATTTCCAGCCCACACTTTCGTGCTTGCTTCGATGACGACGGGGCCCGACGATCGATGGAAGGTTGGCGAACCACAAAACCGCCGAAACCTCTCAATTCCGTGGCCTACACCTACCTGGGCGTTGGTCACGGGGGGGGGTGGCACGGGAGGAAAGAATGAAAAAGTTTCTCCCAAACGCCCAAACGCTGGTTTGGTCTTTCTTTCTGCCTTTGGGCCCGGGACCGCTGGCACTGGCACTGGATACAGTAGTCCTACACATCGGTATCGCTGAACGTAGTAGTCGCAGCTTCAGTTTTACGCCAATATTTCCTCCAAAAATCCGAACGTTCTCTTCTCGAATCCCAACTCCGCGTCCAGATTGCATCGATGGATTGCCATGGTGATACCGAGGGTGGTTGGTGAAACAAATTGAAATCAATTTGCTTTCAATTGTGCGTGCGTGCGAGCGTGTGAGTTTTTTGAGTATTTGGGTAACGGGCAATGCAAATGGTAAATATGGTTACCGCCGTTTGCGCTGCCGGTTGGCTACCGGTTGGTTTTCGGGTTTGCACATTTAATCAAAAATGCTTATCTGCTTCGTCGCGCAGAACGCGGTCCGGAACAGCTTCCTGGGAAACTCCGCGGATCAAACGATTCAATAATTCATAACGTCCACGAGTTTCCCCCCGGTGTGTTCCGGTATGTGTGTACGATTGTACCTTTTTTTCCTCCTTGCCATGGCGCAGCGATATTGCCCCACGATATGAATGAAATATGTGGTTTCGCGAATTTCGTTTCGTGCCGACCAAAACGAACAATCCTGTAGAGAGGCGCCGTTCCAAAAATCCGGAAAGTGGTAGACCAATCAGAATCAGTGGCAGCGACGGTAACTCACGCGTGCTTGGAGTCGCGGCTTAAATTTAATTTATTTACGTCCAAACACACTCGTTCGAGCAATGCGTTGATGGGCTGCTGATGGAGATAATGATGATGATGATGATGCGGCTCGAGACTCGCACTCATTGCTTTGTTGTCGATTTCAATGTTTTAACTGATTCAGCGATCGTTATTGTACACTTTAGTGTTTCCTAACCTTCGTTACTTCGACACTTTAACATAATGATGCACGGTTACTTCAAATATCGTGAGGAGTTTTATGATCCATATTGTTTCGTTGTTGCAGAAAAAATTAAACAGACCTGCATAACATCTAAGAAAATATCTTAGTGTCACCTTAAAGCAATCCTAGAACAGACCAAGGAAACGAGAACGCCTTCCTTGGCATCAACTAATGGTAAAACATTGCCCTACCACGAATTCCCCAACACAGCTCAACTTTTACAAACTCAGCGCTTGTTGAATGCTAGTGACAATTGTCTCTACGCGGTTACTAACATTCCTCTGCAAATCCTGCAACCTTCCTGAGTGATGCACAACCAAACATGTACGGAAAAGCATAAGAACCTGCCACCAACCACTGCCGAATCGTCAGTCATCGTCACAGAACGCTACCGGCGTCAGCGAAATGCATTTTCCATGTTGTTTGTAAAGATTGAGCTTTTGTGTTCCACTCAACCACTAGCAAACGGTGTCGGTGTCGAAATACGTAGCGCTGAAACTTTTACTACAAGCTCCTCCCTACAGAATAGCACAGAAGAAGGCTCCATCATTGTAATCGCCGTGGATCGTGCGCCAATAGTGCATCGAGAACCCAAATCGAAACGAACTTCGATAATCGGCAAAGGGGATTTGCACGAAAAAGTTCCCCAAAGCGGCTTCGGTTTGCCGGAGAGAGGCGTAATTTAATTGCGGTTTTGTGGTGGTGCTGCTGCTGGTGCTGGTAAGTTGCAGCATCCCCACTAAATCCCCGGTTCAGGCTCGTGCGCGGTTGGGAATTGCATTGCCCAGAGTTAATTATGTTCGATTTCCACCGTTCGAATCCGAATTCGATCGAGAATGGAGCTCCTGGGAATCGTGGGGTGTAATCGGTGGCCGCTTAGCGCAAATGAGCCGATAATTTAAGAACAATTGGAAGCGTAAGCTCTTGCCGCCGACAGAGTTTATCTCGGATTTCGGTGAACAACTTTCGGGCCAACGAACCATTTGCGATGCTGTTGATCCTTCACTAAATGGCGTTAGAGCTGGTGGCCAGATGGGCGGTTTACGGTGAGCATTCCGAGTCATTCTGACGCTACAGGCAATCTGCAAACGAATGACCACCGTTTCGAGTTACTAATTGTGTTCCATTGAGAATGTCCTCCAGCAGCCAGCCAGCACCATTGGTCAGCTGGACAGTTGCGGGTGTATTAATGGGAAAATTTCTCTCTCTCTCTCTGTACCTCTCCCAAAATGAAAGGCTCATCATCGACGCTCAAAACCATTATACGGTGATGTGACCATCGAATCCAAAACCACGAGTTTCTGCGGATTTTTTTCTGTTTGGTTTCTGGTGGTTGGTAAAATGGCTCCGTTTCACCGCCATTTCAAACGTTGAACAGTCGTCTCGACGATTGAGTGTGCACGAGTGGCCTCGTGGCCTCGACCCTGAAACCGGCGCCCACCACAGGTAGGGAAATCGATCGGATCTAATTTCTAAATGGCTGAAACCGCGGTTCTCCGTGGTCTACCGAATGGCCACTCATTACGCGCACGATAAAGTGCATGTTTTCGGCATCATCCACTCCCCCTTGATGCCGGTGGTCCATGGTGGTCGAGCGCTGGCGCTGCTGGAGGTTATTCTGCTCTCCATAAATGGGCTGGAGCCGCGTGGTTGCGTGGCGCTTTGAGCTGAAGAGTGTTCAAAGTTTTCGGCGTTCGGCGGCTTATCTGAGGATCGATTGCACCGACAGTGCATGAAGATTGGTGAGCGAGCCGTCTATTTAAGGAGCGAACATGCCGGTGGCAGCGATTGATCCGGCACTGACCTTCGCTTATTAGCGCGCCGGATTCGACGGATACTCGGCTCTCGTTCGCTCGAGCGCGTTAGATAACGTGCCCTTTGAAGTGTTTCAAGCCAGCGCAGCTCACACTTTCAAACCGAGAAATGCTTTTGCGGATTCGGCAATTCGTCAGCTCCAGTGCCGGATGTTCAATTAAAAAGGTGGCCAATCAAAGCGAACGTTCAAAACGAAAACTGCACGTGGCATCAATTTAGCGCTCGTTGACGTTGGATGCGACCATCAAAGCCATTTGGGAAGGAAAGATGCTTTTTTGCTGGCAGACCGAGCAAGCAGTCGCACAGACGAGAATAGATACGAAACAGACGGTGTGGCTCTTCTGTTCAAACAATTCTTTAAATATTGAAAAATCATTAAAAACATCGACCAGACCGGCGATGCTTTCGGGATTCGAGCTGCAGACATTCAACCGACCGCGTATCGATTCGTCGCCATCTGCTGGAGCGTGGGCCGACAATGCCAAACCAAAGCTTCCTTCCAAAAGTATGACAAAAAGTTCATTACCAACGCACCGGCATTCGTTTTTGGGGCCATTGGCCACCGCAGCCATAGTGACATCTTGTCATTAGGCCACCCACGGCAGCAGGAGATCGCCTCCGAAGGTGGAGTTGAAGCTGTTCGAGGAAACAAACGCCGGACAACCTCAGTTCAACCTCCTTCGCAACGGTCCCGGCCAAAAGCGATGGCCATCTTGGCTCGCGGCCGTCTTGGAGCACATTCCGTGTAAAGGTAACAGTCGCGCGCGCGGTACAAATACCGCGTCCGGCTGCTTCCTTCTTTGCCGAGCTTGAAGAACTGGCTCCGGGGGCCTGTGACCAAATTCGGTATCGACAGTACGACCAACGACGATGGCAACAGTCGATTCATGCGGACAACAGAGACGCACGGCGGAATAGCGCACCTCACATACGCCTTCGCATGTCGGTTGTTGGCCGTACAGCAGCACCACTGAGCTGCGGGCTGAAGTCGGCGAACGGCGTCGAAGTAGTGGAAGCTCTGGCTGGCATTGGTATATGTTTGAAGGTTTTTGGAGGCCTCAAACAGGTTTAACCTGTACTGATTGATCGCAGATACATCAAATTTCTTTTAATGAATATTATGTAATGCTGTTTACATTAATTAGGTCACTCTGCCAAATTTCAATAAATCGTTGACTTACTTACAAAAAACCAGTTTCATTTACTTTAACAGATCATAATAACATGCACACGCACTTTGCATGGCAAGTATTAAACAGGATCGTTAAACTGAGTGTTCAAATTGGCAAAAATATGTAACCAAAACGATTGCGTCACCGGTCAGTACAGTGCTATGTTGAGGGAAATAGCCGAACATGCCAAGAAAGTTTCTTTCCACCCGTTTTTATGGTCACGCGGCCGCGACCTACTGTGCACGCCTGTAGCGGAATGCGTGTGGGAGTTGTGATCGACCTCAACAAGATCATTAGCCAGTGATGCAGAGTTTGTGGTAACTGTGTGATCCAGAGGAGCTTTAAAGCACTTTCACATGATGTGCATTTAATTGGAAACTCAGCCAATTTATTGAACGATTGTTAAATGTTCTTTATCCGAGAAAACCATTGATTGCTACGATAGTATTCCATCGCCGGGATTTCATATTCAATCTGTTGAATACATTGTTCAAAGCAATCACAGTCAGGCTAGTACTATGCACTTTCCAGTGGAATTGATTCTAGAATTCCCGCGATAAAGCATAAACGATTATTTGATTGTTTCCCTTCGTTGATCCATTACGCGGAAATCTCGTTGAGCGCGACGTTTCCATGACCGTGAACCGTTGCTATGATTCTCTGCGCCAGCGGAATTCAATATTGATCCGCATCAGTCGTTCCACCGCGTTCTTCACCTTTCCACTACGAATGGGGCGTTATATTGTCATTTCTATTTGCTTGAACTGTTTCGCTTCGGTGTCGGTTCCGCGGGATTTGCTCGCTTCCCAATTACCCATTTATGATGGTCTCTCGGTGACCATCTCGACAGTTGACAGTGACTTCATGCTTTCCAACACACTGGCAGGCAGGCCATTCACCGGTATGCCACCTGTAGCGTTTTCTCGTCACCGGTTCGTGGGAACCAACAATCAAAGATCAATTTCCATCACCGCCGCTGGACGAACTCCCGCGAGATCCACAAACTAGTTTAGCACGAAGGACGGATAGGCTCAGGATGATTTGGGATTCTTTTTGCCGCAATTTTCGGCATTCGCACTGGGCTCCAGAGAGCAAGTCCGGTTCCCTCTTTCGCTGGAGTGTTGTCGAAATTGATTAATTTCATTTCACGCGAGCCAGCCCGGGCGGCCTTTGTTTTGGCATTAATCACATTGGCCCGCTACTCGTTTCCTTGTTAGCACCGTGAACGGGTATGTCAGCATCCAGCCCCCACTACCTGCAACCACCTGCGTCCCTCATCAAGCCCCAAACGCCTCGTGAGAAGATGATTGATGAAAGCAGTCCGATATAAAGCAAAAGCAACGTCGAGACGAAGGCTGCTTAGTTGCTCTGTCATCGTGTACCTCCGGGCAGGCTTGTTACCGAAGGATTAGATTAGCTGGCGTGCCATTTTCCTTTTTTTTCGGAGGACTTTTTTTTTCGACGAAAAAATACCACGTTGGTTGTGCTGCAGCTGACATCTGGCAGAAAGAATTATTTTATCGTGTGTGGAGTTTCCATTTGTTTTCCTCTCATTTCACGAGCATTGCGTGGAATTTTTTTTTGTTTCGAATGCGGCGACTTTGTCGGAATTTGTTTATGAGCTTTCGAGAAGGGTGGCCGGTCGTGGCCGGTGGGTGTTGAATTTTCATGATTTATGGTGACCTTGGAATTTTTACGGGCCGGGGCAATTTATTGCCATAAATTGATTTTGCATTGCAACCCATCCAAAAAGGAATTTGATTATAAATCTGCTATGCTCTATCCTTTATATGAACATCAAATTTGTGTCCATAGTTCATTTATCATGGAGTGGTTTTGAGAATATACAAGTCAATTAATTGGCATTTAAGCAATCCACCGGAGAAAATATCATATTATGATCCAAAATTGTAACCAACTGTTGGAAACAATACACAATATCCAATAATATCGTATCAATACCGCAAAAAAACCAATATTTCTCATATTTTCTTTCAACATTTTGATAATCGGTTTATAAAGGTAGGAATACACGAAGCGTAAACTCTCGTATAAACTCAGAGTGTAATGCCAAAAAGATTATGCTTATGTCAAACAGATTATAGGCCCGCGGAGCGTAAATCCGAGCGTAAAAGCAAGCATAAACACAGCACCAACATGAAGCGTAGCGTTATGATGAATTGAATATTCTACAATCGCTAATATACAGTAAAAACATCTTAGAATATAAAAGAAGATGTTCAGAAGTCAACTTATCTCGTCGATTTATGTTTTTTGTGGCCAAAAACACATGTAATTGATGTAATAGCATAGTGTAATTGCAGGTGCACGAATGTAATTGCAGTTGACATTTCGGTATAAACTTTTATGCGATTATGCCTGCCACACGAAGCGTAAACTTTTTGGCATTACATTCTGAGTTTATACGAGAGTTTACGCTTCGTGTATTCCTGCCTTAAGGCTAATCATTTGAATTCTACATACCCACGCAGTGGCAGTGATTATTGCACATTTATTATGAACAACCACCAAATACTTTTTGGCAGAATCTGTGCAAGGAATTATATTCCCATGCTCACATCAACGATCTCGTGATTTATTAACAATACTGTGGTATAATTGATTTAACAAACATTCTCAAAATGCTCTCTAAAACATTCAATCCGTGGCCCTTTGGTATTTGGTGAAAAATAGGAACACCTGTTCGAGCGTCGTTTGGCCGAGTGCGTAGTCCTCGATACCGAGCCGGTCCTTCGATGCTTCCATCAGCCCAAACATGGCCGACCATCGCTGATCGGTGCGCGCTATATGGAACGTTAGTGAATCTTGATACTCCTCTCTGTGGAAAAACCAAGAAAAATCATGAATAAGCCCCGAAAGCCCAGTTGTTTCAAGGCACTCGATGGCCTCGGCTACTTACTTAAGAACCGCTCCTGTGAATTTGCTCATCACGAACGACTTTACCTCATCGGCCGCTTGTGGTTGATCACGCTTTGTCTTGACCGTAAGCAGAAATCCTTCGGAGAACTTGTTCTTCAGATGTTGCGTCGAACCGAGACACTTGAACTCTCCGTTCACCATGATGGCGAGCCGGGTGCAGAGGGCTTCACACTCTTCCATGCTGTGCGATGTGAGCACGATCGATTTGCCGGAATTGCGGATCTTACAAATTACATTCCAAAACTGTCGCTTCGCTCCCGGATCCATACCGGTGGTCGGTTCATCGAGATAAACCACCGATGGGTTACCCATCAGTGCGAGAGCTGTGCTAAGCTTTCGCTTATTTCCACCACTGTACGCCTTTGTGCGCTTGTCCAGGTGCTTGGTGAAGTTCAACTCTTCGGCCAGCGTCAACGACACACCGTTAATCTCCGAACGTTCAACGCCTCGCATCAGCGCAAAGATCTTCAACGTTTCCCGGCCCGTAAGCTCCTCGAGCAGTGCATCAAACTGGGGACAGTAACCGATCTGCTGGTGCACCCTGTTCATGTCCGTGCGCAAATTGATTCCATTGACCCAGGCATCGCCCGATGTAATGTTCTCGTCACCGGTCATCATCTTGAACGTCGATGTTTTACCGGCCCCGTTGATACCGAGCAATCCAAAGCACTCGGAATGACGCACACCAACCGTCAACCGATTGACCGCCAGAAAGTTACCGTAACTTTTGGAGAGTTCCTTCAGCACCAGGTTGAAGGATGCCAACTCCCCGCCACTGCACTGACCGATACGCTGCTTCTCGTCCAGCACATCCGAATCGATTTCATCTCTCGGACCATCACCGTTCAACAGTTCACCTGGCGTTTTCGCTTTGCGAGAAAGGATCTTCTTCAGCAACCGGTAGTCGATGATCATGATCAGCATGAAGCTGATCACTCCGATGGCGACGAAAAACAGCAAACTTCGGTTGATGCCCGTCGTTTGATCGAAGGAGAACGGATTCATCGAGCAGCACTCGGGAGCAAACAGGCACTTCAGTTGCTCGGTACAGATCGGAATCTGCTCACAGGCACGCTCACACAGCACCTCCCGATTGCCCACCTGGTTCAGCGCGTTCATCGTCTGCGTCAAGACGAAGCTCGGGAAAAACATAAAGATCCACTCGAGCACATCGGCCACATTGTCGAGATCGATATCGGGAAAGCGAAGCAGTGAGACGGCGGTAAAGAAGATCGTGCCCGATAGCACATTGAGCAGCATCATCTTAACGAATCCGGTGGCCGGTACGTTGAAGAGGTAGGCGAATAGATACGTCACCGGAAGGCTGGCGAATGCGTAAAACAGTAGCACCAGAAACACACGCCCGAGTTGATCGAACGTTGACCAACCATCCTGCTGGATGATCGCAAGTGTCACAATGTAGCAGAGTGACGCCACAATGAACACCAGATAGTCCCACAGGAATGAGATGGTCCAGAAGAGGGCCACATTGACGCCACTGACGAACTGGAGCAGCTTGGCCCGTGTCGTCCTTTCTTTGATGTAGAACAGAATGAAGAGCGCCGACACGAAAGCCATGGCGAAGCCGGTGTTGAATGCTAGCTGGAAACCGGCATTGGCACCCGTTTCGAGACGCTGCAGTTGAGTGTCCAGGCGGTAGGGGAGTGGTTTGTTGCTGACTTGAAGCTCACAGGTGGGACAGACACTCCGCAGGAGTGCATTGTAGATCAAATTGACGGCAAGCGGTGCACTGTGGTAGGCCTTGTTGTTGAACCAAGCCGTACAGTCGTTCGCATTGAGTGTCGCTCCTACCCAGTAACGTGAATTGAACGTCGGTATGTCCTGCGCGGCCTAAAAATCGGAACAAAAGCTCTGTAAGCACGATGCTGATTTCTCAAAAAGATTGCATTCCATTTACCGTCTTTAGAATGTAGGACGTCATATCAGTATCGATTGCTGTTAGCTGATGGACCGGAGGTTCATTTCGAAACAGCTCTCGATACGCAGCACCGGTGGACTCCGAGCCAGCCTCAACTTCCACCACCGTTAACGATCCGGTGTATCGATCGAAGTTGATTGTCAACTCGGGCAGATCACGGCCAGTGTTTGCGTTCAAGAAGATCAGATACGACATCAGCACAAAGAGGATCGGGATGCAGAGCTGCAGCGAGAGTGTAATCCAGCTTCGGACGGTGGTGAGCAATTTTTTGTAGAACTGCGCGTAGATTTGGTAAAACAATCGCTTTGATCCCGTCAGCAGGCGAAGTCCTTCAAGGGAATCTGAAGAAACAGTCACGATGTTAAACCAAGCATAGTGGAGCTTCATTTCTTGGTCACTTACATGTGTCACTGTTTTCGTTGATGTCGATATACCCGTTGGTTTTGTCCGTTGAAGATTGCTCGGTGGTGGTTGAATCACTTCCAGCTCTATCGAAACGAAGCACAAAATTCAGAATAATTACATGAATTATAACAACAACAATCTTTATGCTCACCGTAGAAACACTTCCTCCATCGTGGTGAGCGAAATTCCGTAGCTAGATATGCCACATTCCCTCATATTCTGCTCCAGCTCTTCGAGCATCCGCTGGAACACTGGCAGATAGTCTTCCCGCAACACAAACGATAGCTCCGTACCGATGTCCGTTTCAACACGCACATCGGGAATGTACTTCCGTAGCATCGACAGCACCCGCTGTTTATCACAGTTCGCTTCCTTAACGCAAATCAATCGATAACCAGCGCCCAGAGTCTTTTTCAAAAAGAAAGGTGACCCAATGGCTCTCAATGTCCCTTCAGCCATGATCGCTATCCGATCACCGAGCACATCCGCTTCGTCCATGAAGTGTGTCGATAGAATCACCGTCCGGCCGACCTTCTCTCGCTGTATCAAATCCCACAGTGCGCGTCGTGCCGATGGATCCATACCGGAGGTCGGTTCATCAAGCAGCACCACCTTCGAACCACCACACAGAGCAATTCCAACACCGAGCTTACGTTTCATACCACCGGAGAGGGTGTGCGATTGTGCATTACGCTTATCGGTCAACTCCAGCAAGTTGACATACTTGTCGATCTCACCGACGGTCTTATACGCCGGTACACCCTTCAACTGCGCGAAGAACTTCAAATGTTCCGCCACCGTTAGCTCATTGAACAGCACGTTATGCTGAGGGCACAGTCCCAGCGAAAAGCGAACACCTTCGATGTCCTTCCGGATGTCATATCCATTCACCAGAGCTGTTCCCGAGGTTGGTGAGAACATTCCAGTAAGCATGGACATCGTTGTCGTTTTACCGGCCCCATTGTGTCCCAGCAAAACCGTTATCTGTCCATCGTACATATTTAAATTAAGCCTCTCAACGGCCACCTTCTTGCCGTAAACCTTGCGCAGATTCATAATGCGCACACCAGCCCGTTCGATGGTTGGTTCCGTTTCAAAGTACGGCGACGCTTCGTCCTTAGACATCCCACCGGACCCATCCTCAATACGATTCCGCTTCCAAAAGTCTCGAGTAAAGAGAAAATTCCACGGTTTGGCCACACCAAACTCACCGGGCATTACCTGCTCGAAGTATAGTGCGATGGCGAGGTAGAGCAAAGCGTCTACCAGAAACATAACCATCACCAGACCGACACTGAACTCGTCGCCCATCGAGGGCGCAGAGAACAGATTGCTCCACTGCAGCCCGATCTGGTTACCCTCGAGGCGGATGATGTTCATGATTCCGAATGACATGGCCGTGTTCGAGAGTAGACTGGAGGCAATTTTCGTCCCCAACGCCATCTCATCGTAGTTCTGAACGGTAACGTTGAACGGGATAGCAAACAGGAACCACAAAAGGCCAGCGATTCCGGCGGCAGTGTTAGCTGGAGGATGTAGGGAAATAAAACGTTCATTAGATTGAATTGCGAGTCATTCTAATCGAAGAAAATCTCGACACGACATACCTTTGTTGAAGAACACACTCATCATGAAACAGAAACAGATCGTCACGAGAACGAACGACAGAAAGAAAAACCACAGCACGGACCATTCGGAGTACTGGAGTACGGAGAGGTCCGTGTTGGGAGTAAGGTTGGCACACACCAGGAAGACGAGCAGCGAAATGGTGATCAGCAGCAGGATCAGGCAGCGCACGAACCAAGCCGTCCAGTGCAGCCAGTTCGGTAGTCCCATGATTTTCATCGCTTCCTTCAACTGTTTCTCCTTTTCGATCGTGATGTACTTGACCGTGTTGATGCAGGTGTAGAAGAACGAGATCAAAATGATCATCGGCAGCAGACGTTCCATCGCTACCAGCACAATATCGTCATAGTACGGTGGATACGGATAGCGCTGCATTCGAAGGAAGAGGGGAGGTCGTTATCAATTCGAAACGGCAATGTCGAGCGCGAGCATGGCTCCGTGACTCACTCTCAATGACACTTCCGGCAGTGGATAGCCGGTACGCTGTCGGCGGATGAACGTGCGTGCGATAGCTGCCTGTAGCGTGAGGAAACCTTCACCGTGGTAACTGGGACTGCCACCATCCGATAGGTTAGCATTCCGTAGCCCTTGAACGAACGGTATGACCATAAAGTTCGTTCGCCAATTGCCAAACTGCCAGCCAGTGAAGCGAAGCTCGCCGGGCAAGCGTATAGCGTACTCCAAACGCTCCGGTAGCTCGGTTTGATTCTAAATGGAATGAAGCGGTCTGATTAGTCATTGCTGGAAACTTGATTGATCTGCCGGCAAAACCCCTTTTTCCTTACCGCGTAACTGTCCGGGAACTCGATCCCCCCGATGTAGTTCTGTTGCATCAGCGTACGCTCAAGGTCACGAGCGTTCTCGGTTGATAAGAGCTCAATCCTTCGAAGGCTGACGATCTCTTCCGAAATTGCGTCACTCAGAAATTGATCTAGCAACTCATTCTTCGGTGAGTAAGCCACTGTAAACGTGACCGGTGGGAAAGCTAAACGGAAAAGTTCCGGACATGAGAACTCAAATCGAGTGCCGGATCGAGTCTTTTGCATCTTACCACCGTTCAACCGCTCCATCGTGCCAATTCCGAGCCGTTCGAATAATGTTGGTTCCTCAACCTGCTCCGGATCGACCAGTCCGCGCACAACGATGAGCATTGCACAGCACAGCACCGGGATAAGGATTTCGAACAGTGTCTGGATGTAGTGCCGCTTTTGGATGATCCAGTTCTTCCACAGCAGCAGCACGAATTTGTTCCACCGAGAAGTCATTTTGGCTTCTGTTTCGAGTTGCTTTTGGGATTGATTTAGCGTTCCCAGTGAATTTGATGCGACCTAGAAATCCGAACTATACACATTCGATTACAAGCTTATCAGCAGATTCTGTTCAATAAGAATGTGATCATTGATTGCTTTTTTTGGTGAATTTTATCGCGTCTAGCGAGTGATAAGATAATCAGCTGTTAGTGACTCATGCCGTTGACCATGAGAACAATGATTAATTAAGGCAGTTTTTTTTTCGATTTGCTGTGCGGAAGATTTAATGAATCGAATCACCCCGGGCTTGTCGGTGCTCTTAGAGTCAGAGTACCTGCCTGATGATTGCACTTCATTTCATACAATTTCAGTTTAAAAATTCCCGCCACGGTACGGTAACCACAATGCACGACCAAAAACCCCGATCTCAAATGTTAACGCGCTTCACAATGAATCACTCAATTCATAGCGGTGTCTATTCTGTTCTCCACAATGCTCCAGAAACATCGAAAGACCGCGACCGATAACACAAACCACCGACGTAAACAAACACACGCATTACACGATGTTCCGCAAATTTTATCTCGCGCGACCCTTGAAGTTTGGCTATGATCACTAGATGCTATGCTCTCCACTAGGTACTCGCGTTGTCACACCAACGCACTTCCCAAGTGTGGCTTTGATTTACCGCCACCAAATGGCGCACTTTAAGCTCTCACATACTTGACATACCTCTCCCAGTAGGCGGTGATTCCGGCAATTGTGCGGCCGGCCGGGTTTGTGGCCTTAGCGTCTTAGTGGACAGACGCCGTACGCCGTAACACTGAACCGATTGAACCGCGTGCTCCAGCGCAACTGATTGCGGGGGCTGTGACGCCCGACGCGACACAATTACGCTCAAACCCAAAGTCGTGTTTATCAACAACGGCAATCTCCACACCACCATCAACAATCGCACCGGGTTCGTGCTACTATCGGCGCCATCCACTACCAACACCATACCGCGCGACTCGACGCAACATTACTAAGCATTTTTTATTTGAACCGCAACCCTACGGCATTGTGAGTCTCGCGCGCGTCACACGCGCCAACACCAACGCGTGCACGACCTCTTCGTGTGGGTGTTTTTAACAGTGTGGCCATCAACGCTCGCTGGACCACACCGAGCACAAACGAGCCAATAGGGGTTGCTTTACTACACGCACCCAACCCATACCGCAACCCCCGCCGAAGGTGCCGCCGTCGTTGATGGTCAGTTGCACACGCAGAGGAAACCCGGGGTCTTTTTTCCATTTGACCTTATACCACATGGCTGATGAACACGAACCATCTACCAGCAACTTCGGTCGCTCGGTCGAAGAATTGATTTTCTTTTTTTTTTGCCCGTAGCAAGAAAATCGATCCGACATATAACACTTTCCTGTGGCGTGTGCAACGTGGCAAAGGACACGGCTCAGAAAAACTGGCCGAGTGATGACGGTTTAGTGTGTCCTACAATTAGCGTTCACTGTTGGGCGATGGATTGGGTGGGGCCATTGTGACCGGGGGCTGACGCTACCAGCTGACGCCCAGACAGGGTAGACGGGAACAATTGCCGTTTTCCGACGTGGCCATAAATTTCTTATCATCATCAGAAAGCGCGCTAGCGAGTACGTCCGTAGTTTCTTTAGCTTTCAGCGTCGATGAATATCGGCACGATGTTCCTGCTGCCTGTAATATTAAAATTGTCATGTAACTGACGTGATCCTTCTTTCTTCGATTCATTTCAGGTAAGCCAAACGTCGAGGTGTCGCTCATAAGCGGAGTTCAAGGCTAGATCATTGGGAGTGTAGTAAGTAATTAATGGCAGCTTTTGGGTAAAAGCGTCATAAAACGGCACAACATTGTAACCTGGCGTTGCCATGGGACCGTGGCAGACATTGATAGCCGCACTCTTTTTCATTGCCAAAGCTGTATTGGGTTATCCATCACATTTGTCAATCAAGGGAACCATTAGATGGTGCTCTGCGATGCTGCTTTCTCGGTGCAAGTGAACTCGAAATGGTTGGAGTAAAATATGGCTCAATTTATAAATTAATGATCCACTTTTATTTTGGTGTCGATATTGAGGATTGAGAATATTCAAAATAAAAATGTAACTTATATACAAGTTCATCTACGTCACAGGGCCTTTCAGCAGTGAGATACTCATTACAGTAATGCGCCTATTGTTTAATCAACCTCGCGTTGATATTTGGTGAAAAATAGGAACACCTGCTCGAGCGAGGTCTGGCCAAGGGCATAGTCGTCGATTTCCAGCTCCTGTTTGTGGCTCTCCATCAGCCCGAACATCTGGGACCACTTTAGATCCGTCACCGGAATGTGGAAGCTTAGCGAATCCTCATACTCCTCTCTGCAATAATACAAACCAAAGAATTTCAATTAAGTTAACCAGGCTACGACTGGTACCTGTCGATAATTGATACTTACTTCAAGATGGCACCGGCGAACCGATTCGTAACAAAGTCCTTTACTCCTGTGACTCGCTTTTGTTGCGCTTCCGGTGTGCTGCGTTTTACCTTGACCGTCAGCAGAAATCCTTTCGAGAACTTGTTCTTCAGATGTTGCGTCGAACCGAGACACTTGAACTCTCCGTTCACCATGATGGCGAGCCGGGTGCAGAGGGCTTCACACTCTTCCATACTGTGCGATGTGAGCACGATCGATTTACCAGTGCTGCGCACCTTGCAGATAACGTCCCAGAATTGTCGCTTCGCCCCCGGATCCATACCGGTGGTCGGTTCATCGAGATAAACCACCGATGGGTTGCCCAACAGTGCGAGAGCTGTGCTAAGCTTTCGCTTGTTACCGCCACTGTACGCCACGGTCCGTTTGTCCAGGTGCTTGGCGAAGTTCAGTTCTTCGGCCAAAATGTAAGAGACGTTTTTAATTTCCTTACTACGCACTCCGCGCAGCAGGGCAAAGATCCGCAACGTTTCTCGGCCCGTAAGATCATCGAGCAGTGCATCAAACTGGGGACAGTAACCGATCTGCCGGTGCACTCGGTTCATGTCCGTGCGCAGATTGTTTCCACGCACCCAACCATCTCCGGAGGAAATCTCTTCATCTCCAGTCATCATCTTAAAGGTTGTCGTCTTACCGGCGCCGTTGATTCCGAGCAATCCGAAGCACTCTGAGTGGTTTATGCCGATCGACAGTTTGTTGACGGCTTGGAAGTTACCGTAGTACTTGCTCACATCACGCAGCAGTAGATTGTGGCCATCGATGTCCCCGCGGCTGAGATTCTGTATGCGGCGCTTCTCCTCCAGCACGTCCGAATCCATGTCCGAGCTGGCCCCGGGGTGATCCGCGTTGATCGAATTCGTTGCTCCAGCTTTCTTCCTGTGGAACAGCCGCTGTACCAGACCATACTCCAAGCCAAAGAGCAGCGCAAAGCTAGCGCATCCGATGAGCAAACAGAACAGAAGGTTACGGATGATACCGAGTTTTCCGAAGGAGAACAAACTCAGATCACAGCAGCGATCAT
>NC_064878.1:59181048-59193548 GCF_943734665.1 Anopheles aquasalis | reverse complement strand
TCAGGTCGTGTTTTGGAGTACGGTTGGTAATTAGCGCCAAGCCCAAACCAAAACGCCGTACCGTATTCGAATCGAAGGATTAGTGAGCACGTTTCGTGGTCGCTGCCCTCGTGATAGGTTCACCAAACCAGATGGAACCAGTTTTGGGTGATACCAAACGACCGATATCGATCGAAACAATGCAAGCGAGTGCCGATCGATGGTCATGTTACTCCTGTGCCGGTGCGATAAGGAGTTGTCTTTGATTCTGCGACCGTTTGAATCATGTCACGCGGAGTGGTCGGTTTGTTGTTGTGTGATCACGCGGAATACTGGGCTCAGTTTGAAGGAAGAAAAAAAACCATTTGTCATGCTCGCCGTCAGCGGTGTGATCCCGTGATGGACAGTGTTACGAATGAGTCACGAGCCAAAGGCACGACACTTGACCGTATGATCTTATCCGCAGCATCCTATTGTGGGCGACGTTTTAAGATAATTTCTGTACCAAGTTTCCAAACACAAAAGGAGAAACCATTTACGCGTAGCGCATGTGATACTGATAATGTGAGCAGCTGACGTGCGGAACAAGAGCACCCGATTTGGAACTTATCATACCCTGTCTGCAGCTTTAATACGGCCGATTGGGGATTGCAGTTCATTCAACCGGATTTTATTGGCGCATTACGTCCCATTTCCGGAACATTATCAGTCCAGACGGAATGGTTCTCGAAAGAACTGCATTCACGCGTTACATAAAGCATGGTTTAGCAGTTCGCTGCAACAATGCAATGGTGTCCAACTGGAATCTGCTATTTTGTACATTTGGCGCGCTACTTTATAACATTCCTTCGCACATTCCCCTTCTGCCAACCGTCATTAAAACGAAATGAAACACACGTGGCGTAAATCAGTGCAAACGCGGCAACTATTAGTTTCCAATTTACTCCGTTGTTTCCCCCGGCATGTTATGCGCCAATGGTAGCACTGCATGTTCGCTGCCATGGACAAGATGCAACGTGAAATGTGAATAAAAAATATTTGATTTAATGCCATCAACAAACGTCTGATCGGTCCGACGTACGCATCGATCGCCCCAGCAGCATCAAGTGATGCAAATGTAATTGAATTGTCAAACACACAGCGCTCACGCAGCCCGTTCATCCCGTGAGCCAAGCCAAAATGGTGCCGTTCAATGAGTGCATAATGAAAACTATGCAATTTCAGGCGCCTCTCTTCATTCTTTGTGCAATCTGCAACCGGTTGCGAACGAGGAACGAGCACAGGAAGCGAATAACGGAACGGAAGTGCTTGCCTTTTGTACATATACGCGCGCCGCCAGCCAGCTGGTCTCGTCCTCTACGTCTGCATCCCGTGTTCTGGCAGCCGGTGGTGATCGGGATCGATACGGTGCGACATGGCAGTCCGGAAATACCGATAACGCCTATTGTGCCATCCGGTGGCACAAACGGTGTATGTGTGCAGCTCGGCACATACACCTACCGTGGAAAATGGTGTGCCACTGGAATCGGTGTGCAAAATTCAACATTCAATTCAGCAACTGCGCAAAGCTTTAAGTGAATTTTCCGGCAGAGATGTCAGTTTGCTCTGTAGGCTGGCAGTTAATCCATGGGGATCCCGGAACAAACAAACACACAACGAATGAGACTTGTTGCATACTGGAGTGTAGTGCAGTTCAGGGTGTTTGTTTGATTTCGGTCACGGTGACTAATAAGCGAGCTATGATTCACGCAACGAGAATTCATAGAGATGCCCTGGTGTTAGTCATCATACGCTTTCCTCTTTATCGGTAGGTGCTAAAATGTTTGTTGACGTGTGAGTTATCGTTAGCGAGCTGTTAAAGGAAGCGAAAGCATTGTTTTCCGACTCCTGGTCAACGACAATGATTGGACGCAGCACGCATTGTACAACCCATCGATAAGTGTAATTGAATTCCAATCGAAAGGGAATGATTAACATCCAATTACCATTGAGCTGTGTTGGTGTGAACGCAGCGGTCAAGTGAGTCCCATTAATGCCGGGAGCTCCCTTCGCGCGACATAAAAATGCTGTCATAATTACCGAGAAAAACCAATTCATACATTAATTTTTCGGGAAAATGCCACCGTGCAAGCCAATTGATATGCAACCGGCGCTGTAGGTAGCATGCAGCTTGCGCCGCGCTTGTCGTACACGTTTGAAACACTCGACCTACTGTCTCGACCGCTTTGTGGTAGTCCTTATCTGGTCGTAGCACGAGCCAGACTGGATAGGAGATATCGGCCATGACTTATCTGCTTCAATGAAGCCTGATAACCGGATTGATTAGCTTTAACGACCCGCACGCGCCAATGGATTTGCCTCCACAGTCAACACTGTTTTGTTCTGTGTATGTGAGGTCGTACCAATCGGGAATGGAAATACGATGGAAATTTTGTAGATTTTTCATCCGATTAACGTGAATCGATTCTGTCGCTATTTTGCATTCCCTTTGTCAATGTGCTGATTACGGATAACCTTGCTAATTAATTGCGTTGAGTACATTGGATTTGTGACGTGGCATCGCTTCAGCAGGATTCCCCAGAACAATGCAGGATGCCTAATGCCGTGGATCAGACAATTCGATTTGCGAAATAGATGGATGGCTGAATGGATGGATGGATGGATGTTGCATAATGTATTACTCGCGCGCGGCCAACCAGAGCATCCTGTCCTGTCTGTTTTGTCATCAGTAATAGTCCATCAGGCAAACGGGACTTTCCACTTGGCATTGTCCTAACGGATGTCCCTTCACCGAAACTGAAGACGCGCACCGAACCGAGATTCGGTTCCGGATGAGCGACAAACAATCGAAAACAAACTTTCAAGTCCATTAGTGACCCATCAATCATGCCGATGAATTCTTGTTGTCTACTCACGCACCCTCCCCCTCACCATCTCTCAAGAAAAGTGAAGTTTTCCTCCTCCCGCCGTAATCGCCCTTACAAGTGACAAACCATTAGCTAGGCGTATTGCGCTAGTACATTCTGTATTTTCCACGTTTCAAATCACCTCAGCCGGTATTGGATGGGAGACGACGACTGGCACTTCCGGTTCGCTAGCGCACTGGCACCGTAGTAGGGTGGGCTATAAAATTGTTTTGTTCCCGCAGACCGACTTCCTGTCGGGCTTCTCACACTATCAGATTAAATGCGCGGTCCCGGAAATGGCGGTAAATATTTATCGATAGAATTATCTCCCATTTTCGTTTATTAATTACGCTGCTGCTGATCGCCAGTGCCAGCGCGGTTTAGCATTGTTCGGTGTTCGTTTGGGATCCGGGAGAATGCCTCGAATTTCAGACAACGTTGGGTGTGACACTGATGGACGATGCTGCTCGCTTCATTGTTGTGGTTTAGTATTTATGATCGGTTGGATGGCTTTTTTGGTGTAAGGCTACCTCGCTCGAGCGATAAGCAACAAAATGGTATTGAAGTCGATGGACCCTTTTGTTGTTGGATCTGCACTGAGACTCATCTAGTATGGTTTGTCGGAAAAAATTTATTAAATTACATTAAATATGAACAATACCACACAAAGGTATAGCCATAAAGGAGCCGTTTAAGAGCCGTTCAAATTACGGGCTACTAGGCACCTCCATCGATCCGGTACCAGGCGTCTCCATCGGCCTCGACTAAACCACAGCAACAACTAGCTACGGTATGCTAGCAACCAGCATTCCAATAATAACCAGTAGCAACAACTTTGAAATAACAAATATTTGACAAATTTGCTCTGTCTGTTCCGGGTACAAGTTGACGGGCCACCGCCATTCATTTCCGCCGTGAAATTCCGGAATTCCACCGAACATTAATTATTTTTGAAAAATTCAATCTTCTTCCACTCCTTTCCTTCTTCCTCGCGAGCGCTTTTCCAACACGAGAAGTGGAAAAAGGGGCAGGACAGGCCACTCGAAACTCATCTCCCGCCATAGTGCCCGCAGCGTTATTGACTTTGCTTTCACTTCAACACCTCGGCATACAACTGCTAAGCCCAATCGAAACGTTCGTCTGCCCTGGCTGGCTGGCTGGCTGGGTGGCCGGCTCAGCCAAGGCCCAAGACGTGTCCCTTTTGCAAAGTGCAAAGTTTCCCGTCGGCACAACGTTCGGGTAAAATATTATCTTTGTGCCATCCAGGGGACGCCATCTATCTAGGGCTTGTTTAGGCTCAGCATCCGGCATCGGTCGGTCGGTGGGTGGAATGGTGTGTTGCTTCAAAGTAAGAGAATAAGCGGTAGCCCAGCTCGAGCGCGGTATGAATAGAGGAACCTGAACACCGGACCGAACCAACCGAGCATCGTCGAGCTTCGAACCGTCGAGGGTGTCACTGACGCCACAGTTCGCTCCATTTAAATACATACCAAAGCATAATAATCGATACTGGGAATGCGAAGGTTCTAGGGGAACTGGAGAAGCAACCGAACAGCAGCAGCATTAACAGCAGCAGATGGAAGCGGCGATGGAAGGTGATGGTGCTGTAGGAGATGGTTCCCGATAACATTCAATTCCTTCCACTAATGGGCCGGACCCATTGAATCGAAACGAAAAGCGCTTTAAGCCAATCTCCGGAATGAGATTATGTGAACGGTCGGGCACGGTACGATACGGAGCGATGCCACTAATTTTGTCCCATCTTTAAAAAGGGAACGAGTGACATGAATTTTTAAACGATCACTAAACATCGCCCAATACCGATAGAGAGAGCACAGATTCCGAGTACGGTATTTTGGGAATCGTTTGCTGGATTTCGTTTTTTTTTTTGCATCGTCTTCTGCAAAACCACAAAATTCACCGAATTGTCCACGTCCAAGCAGCATTTGGTTTCGACAGAGGACGATGCTATGTCGATGAAGTTATTAGAAGAACCCCTCCCTGGGTGTCAGCACCCGGTGCGCACCGGGCGGTGTCGATACATTGATTACATTTTCACCCAGCAAAGCGCAAACTTTCTCGTACCGAGCCGTACGCCATGGGCTTTATGCTATATTCATAATGGTGTTCCGTTAGAGGATGCGCAACTTTTAATGATTTCATAACAACCTCATTTTGCGATAGTTCTTGTGAAACTTACGGCCACATGCTGCGGAATGAGGCGGGGAATGGTGCTATCGCTTGTTGGCTGCACGGTGCTCAGCGTGGGACCGCTTTAGTGGATTACTATAGCGGTTGTTTAACGATTAGCGTGTTGAGAGATTTTGCCAAACAACTACCAGTATAGGGGCTTACGAGAAGGTGCGTAAAGGTGAGCTACGGAATGAAGTAGCTTTTGAATTGATCACTTTGGCAGAACACTCATGAAGTGCTTGTCATGTTTGTCATGTCAATTTCATAAATTTAAACCTTCACGTAAGATGAATTGTTTAAAAGCTCCAGTAAATAAATGCCAAGAGTGCTAACTCGCAATCGTAAAACATCCACAGACCAAATTAAATCAACTTGATCTAAAAATAATGGCAGAGAATTCTAAGAAAAACTCCTTTATGCTAAAGTATATCTTGTACGATTCGTACAATCCTTCCAGCAGTTTATTTTAATAAAATCTACATTTCATCCCAGTTCCCATGGAATTATTTCAACTGGAACCAACGAACCAGGTGCCCCATTTATCATTGATCTAAATAGGTCAGTAATGTGCTAAGCGCCGCACCATTACTCTTCCGGAATATATAAATATTCAAATTTAATACCAAACACTTTCAGCTTTCCGCGAGTTGAACATTCCAACAGACGCATAAACACATTACCATTGCTCGCTGGAACGCGGAACACAGCCGGTGCACCACACCCTTTGAATGCTCATGCTAACCGCTTCATCCACCGAAGGGAAGGCATAAAAATTCGGCAACAAAACCAACACCAACACGCTCGAAATCAAACTTCCCTCGCGTAAATATGTATGCGCTTCGAGCTGCGTGCGCTCGATTTCAATCGGAAGAAGTCTGCCGGAAGGGCGCCATCACCGTCCCCATTTTGAGGGCCTGAAAAGGCCGCAGGTTATCCTTTCTGCGTTCCTTACTAAATGGAACGCAGGATGCTGGTGCCGGTGCTGCTGCTCCGAATCGCGTTTGTGGTTGATGCTGCGACGGAGCACGTTGGCCGCAGATGTGCGCTCGGTGGCTGCCAAGATGGCATCGTTGCGTTAAGAAGTCCCCCGAGGGCCGCTAGTCGCTGGCATTTTATTTCGCTCGTAAAACCCCGACGCTCGATTCCGTCATCACGTGGAGACGCGGCCGTCACCTCCAATCGGCTTACAGCTCCCTTTCGATCTGGAAAGTGTTTCATGAATCTCGGCGGCGTTGGAATTAACTCACACACTGCACATTCCAGAAAAAGCTCCCGAGTTTTCGCCATGTGTCAGCAGGACCGTGATTGACAAAATAGGATCGGAGGAAATAGAGCGCTTCCGGGCGCACTTACCAGTCGATATCGATATCTCGGGTATCGGCTTAGGGTCTGTGCGGTTCAACGACGTCGCGAGCGAATGTTAAACAACCGTCAAGTCATATTTGAGTTCATAGCTTAAATTGTGCAATTAGTAGCACCCGTAACTTAAGAGGATTCTCGAGGAATATTTGATTCAGTTCATGATCCATATGCATCTGTTTGCCGTTACTGTGCACATGAAGCTTGCGATCTAGACGTCACCCAGGTAACCAGCTCTGCTCTGGTAAGGGACCAAAAAAAGAATGGAAAATGGGTTTTTAAGCGGATTTTCCTCAAAGTTTCTGACAATCTGGTCGAGCACGGCGTAAGGGTGAGTGAACTTACGAAGGCTTATCCACGCTTATACTCGTATTTCCATTTCATCCACATCCCACATGCTCTCGATGACGCTTGGATAGAAGGTGTACCTTTTTTTTCCTTTTTTTTCTTTTCTTGTCCCCTCATCAGCCAGTCATCACGTGCATTACGCCGGTGGGTACACGCGTTGCATTTTGCGCAAAGCCGCTTGCGATCAGTGCCCTCTGAGGGGATTAGTAATTATGTTCTCGTTTGCGTTTTCCATTTTTTTCCAATCATCGCTCGCCCCGGTGTTCGGGCGCTACCCAGAGACAACGTTAATGTGGGCTCATCTTCCGCCCTGCGTGTTTCTCGAGCTTTTTTTTTCTTTCTTAATTCTTCTTTAAGCACTCGAGAGCGAGAGGGCCTTTCGTGAAGGTATAGAGCAATGGTTCAATCGAAGCAACGAAAAAGTCTCGGGCTGGTTAATGTGCAAAATCGGAAAAAAGCTCACCGGAATCTGATCAGCTTTCGGTTCAAGCGCGCCACGATAGACGCAAGGAGGCAGCTGTGCTCTTGTTTCTAAATGGCATTCCGAACAGCTGGACAGTAACGGACGTGCAATTCTAGCGCTAACGTTGTTCTCTTTAGTCCAGCGGCTTTTCCGGCTTTTCCAGCCCACCAACCGGACAGTGCGAGTAATTAACTTTAACGAGCCCGCTCTTCTTCTCCGAAGTTTTCATTTTATATTGCCCCGTAAACGATTGGCGGCCGCATTGCTAGCAGATGTGACCCAATCGGTTTGATTAGAGTGCTAGAATAGAATTAGGGCGGACGGCAGTGGGCTTACGTTCGGTTTTTGGTGACGGAGCTACAAGCCCCACGACCAGTGGTAGTCGTTGGATGTTCTTGTTTCAGATGCCGGATGGAAAACGATGTCGGCTTAATTGAAAGCACTTTTTTGTGGCATTTTTCTGGTAGGATATTTTGAAAGTAATATATTGTTCAACGCGAACGGATCCCTGCTTAATGCACATTTGATTCACTTACCGGAAATGTCAAGCGATACTAGCTCTATGATATTTTTACGATTGATCGTTAATTTTATTCAATATCAGTTTGCTCGTTCATGAAATTCAATTTTCAATGATCGTTACTTCCACTCTCATTTATCTCTACCTGTTCATAAAATTAATTTAGTTCGCTCTTTAATTCATTTTATTAAATCCAAATAGAGCATGCTAGAGATGGGCAAACATTATAACATGAGCTAATTTTATTTAATCAACCGACGCTTTTATCACCTTCAAATGTGCTAAACTAAAATGATTAACTCTGTTTACCAAAGCTCACACACAATCCAATTTAAAGTCACTCTAATGGTTCGCTAGAATTGTAAGAATATTTGCCGCAGCATAGTTCTGTCAGAATGTGTTTGCCAATTCAATTTAACCATCATCTGGCAGCCACCATAAATTATTAACATTCCTCTATCGCCACGGAACTTGAGCAATAGCTTTAACCACCCATTTCTGCCGGGAACCGTTTGAACCACTCGCGTATTGAAATGTTTAATCCATCGCACAAACTGCTCAAGCCACGAAGCTCTACATTAATCAACAATGCGCTCTCAAATTTCACCGACCACAAACCGTACCACAATGACAGCTGCTACTGCTGCTGCTGCTGCTGCTGCTGCTGCTACGCACTAATTATGTTATCAAAATCAATCTTCATCCAGCCCTTCCCATTCAACAGCGTGCTAGCACGAAATTGGCACGATTTTCGCTGGTATTAATGTACCAACTCAGCGAATCCAATGGAGTGATCTGCTTTAAAATAATGATAAATGACTACCACCCTGCCCAAACTGGTCCAGGCTGCTTGTCACGACGCGTAATTCGGTAACGAACCTGGCCTGGTGGCACCACGCAGACCCCGGGACACCTGTCCTCCGTCCTCGTTCGCACACCTGTGATTTGAACAATGTGATCACATCTAACAGTGCTGCAAACTGTCAAACCCTGTTGGCCACCAGCCAGCCAGTCCGTGGTTTAGCCGGTGAGTAATTAGAAAAGTTCCGTCCATCCGTCCGGATCACGACACTTGCCGGATGGATGATGCGACCAGCAGCAGGAGCATCGTGACCTGACGGAAACCAGTTCCATCATTTGTCAGCCAGTTTTATGTGGCCGTTTGTTCTGGACAAGATTTCAACCAGTTCACTCACTGCCGCTGGTGTCACGGTTCTGCGCCACGACAGCAGCCAGTGATCAGTTTCGTTGAAAATGACGTAACTCCTACGCGGTCCGATGTGCGACACCAGAAAGGCAACGCATTTCGTGTCATTCACCATCGTGTCTTGACGGTGGCGACCACCTTCGAGTGCCTCCTTCTTCTGCTTCTTCTTCTGGAGCAAAGGGGATGCCTGGCTCTGGAACCAAAGACGCCATGGACGCTAAAACTAATTACCAACACGCCCCTCGCTGGTCGAGGTGTAAGTAGAACAAAGTCTTGCTCACCGACCACGCGGCTGCTTGTTTCTGAGGAAAACTCATTTTTCCTCCTTTGTTACTGCCATGGCCAAAGTACGGAATGCTTCGGAACGCCGCCTTCGCAGCCCTTCTGACTGAAGCACCGGGTACCGGGTACGATGAAAAGGCATCGGGAACAGTAAATATTTGCCTGCCGGTGGCGCCTGACAGGAAGAAAATGGTCGTCCACTCATCCACTCACCACTGGACTCCGTCTCCTCGGGCCGATGGAATCTCTCGAAAGGATGTTTTCTGGAAGATAAAAAAAAAGTGGGTTTGGTGCTCCGAAAAACAAAAACCTCGAACGGCTTCGGCCTTGGTCGCTCCTGGCAGCATGGAAAGATAGAATTCATTAGCTTGCGTAGGCCTCGGCGGAAACGGGTTGGCCTGGTTGGGTTGGCCGAGTACCCCAATACTCCGGAATGGTACTGGCTTACCGCTCGAAGGCTCAGTTTCCACTTTGTTTTTTTTTTTTTGCTCGGGCACACCAATTCAGGGCCCGTTCTTGAAAGGTTCATTTTTCACCAAGCAATCCTCAAAATAAATAATGAATCCTTGCTTAGAAAGGCTTTTCCAGAAGCTAGCAATTGAGTGAAGCATCTTCACAAACCAAATATTTTCTGGAGCCACCAAACCGTAACCAAACAAGAAACTTATCCAATCCGGTCCAGTCTATCGACAAAGGTGAGCTGATAGCTCCACGTTATCAGAAACAATGCATGTGGTGCTGGCCTAGCAGAAGCTTTCGAGAATTTAATTAAATTCGCTCTTACATGGCGCTGGGTGCGCATTAAACAAGAATATTCTGTGGCCCGGTACCACGCAAACCTCACTCTCTCTCTCTCTTTCTATCTCTGTCTCTCTTTATCTGTCTGTCTCTGACATCTCGGTGATAAGAGTGTGCGTCTCCCATTGTGGCAAGCATATTTAATTACACGAGTAGGCTTTGGGCAGAGAGGATTTGCGTAGTGACTCGTTGTTGTGTCCGAGAACAAACCAAGCAACCATGGGATTGAAAACGTGCTCCATTAAAAACACTTCACGAATTCCATCGGAAGCCGAATATGAAAAAAATTGGCCGTAAGTCAATCCGGTTACGGCACTTTTCCAACAATCGAACAGGACGGAGCAGTTGGATTTTAATTTGATTTCTTTTTGCGTTCACGTTGCGTTGCTCTCACCGCATTTCTCGAAACCGGAATTACGCCCCGTGGTTTAATAGGATTTCCGGCCATTTCCATTTTTTACAAACCAGCCCAATCCGCCTGACCAGCAACCTCCATTCACCCTTTTCATCCGCTTTCTTCCACAGATCAAAGGACCAGCCACCAACCGGGAACAGCGAACTGCCAGCAGCAGCAGCGACAGAAGGAACAGCAGCAGCAGTAACCCCTGCTGATGAGTTGCCGCCAGCAGTGAACTCATCAATCGAACCGCAACCACAGACGCCCGAGGAGGAAGGGCACACGAACGAAGTGGGTGGTAATGAGCCGGGGCTGGACCCGAGGGTCACTGGCCAGGATGAGTGCGACATTATCGACTTTCCATTGCCCGAGCTTCCGGTGAGCAGTCGGCAGGATCCGACCTCGTCCGATAGCTTCTTCACGGCGACGGACGCCGAGGATGGTGGTGCACATGACGACGACGACGACGACGACGTGAAGCGCAGCAGCAAGAAATCGGGAAAGCGTGACGACAAAGAACCATCAAGGGAAGGTCAACAGCAACAGCAGCAGCAGGAGGTCGCCGGCGCCAACATGCATTACCGGACGTCGGCGAACGGCGGTAAGCCGACCTATCTGTTTGGCGAGAATCTGAAGAAGAACGAAATCTTCCTCAACAAATCTGGCTGGGTGCAGGTGAGCGGTCAACCGCCGCTCGGTGCTCCAGGGCGTCCCGGGCCGGCTGCCTATCAGTATGGAGGTGCTGGTGGTGTCAGCGGAACGTCTGGCCAAATACCGGAAGTAGCCAAAGTGTCCCGGAAGTACATCGAGTACGACGAAAACCGATACGCTGCCGGTGGACGGCCTGGAAGTAAGCTGGAGGACTTAATCAATCGTAATGATACGCGTGGTAAAGGGATGGGCCCTAGGGGTGCTACTAGTCAGCATCCTCAGCAGCAGCAGCAGCAGCAGCAGCAACAATTCCAGAAGATGCAACGGCAAGATAACGTGACGATCTTAAAGATCGATCCAAGCGCTTCCAGTTCCCTCAACAACCGACCGGCCTGTCTGTCCATCAAGCGGAATCTGGCTGATGGAAGTCCACCGCCAGTCACACCGATCCTCTCACCTCCTCCTGCCTTCCAAGACTCCCAGCAGCAACAACAACAGCAGCAACAATCGAACAAAACACGTCTCGGGGACATTAAGCCCGGCACTCGAATATTCCTCTCGGTGGTGGACAATGAAAACCACAATCCCAAGGGGATGGTATTCTCACGCAGCTTCGAGTACGATCGGCGCCTAAACCGGAGACCACCGGAACAGGAAGAGCGTGGTATCGAGCGAGCTTACAGTGCGACAAGCGGTTCTACCGGTACCTCTGGTGGTGGCGCTGGTGGTGGTACGGATGCATTTTCCAAAAGTTTCGACTACGACTATGGATCACCGTCATCGTCGGGTGCTGGTGCTGGCGGAGGAACGGGTACGACGCCAACGCAGCAGAAGCAACCGTTGAAGAGCTCGCTAATCCGACGAACACGTTCACCCACGTTCGCCACGCTAACCGGCAATTCGCCAAACTATCTGACGAAGAAGGAGAAACCAGCGACGCTAAGCTCACCGATCTTTCCCAAGGCCATACCGGGTAACAGCTTGACCGTGAACCGGGCCGTGCTGGGGTATGCGTCCAGTGAGTCACTTCGTAAGTTCGACCAGAATAAATCACTCGATGGTGGAGCGGTCGCCGGGGGCCATCGTTCCCGGCGCTCCCAGTTTTCGACCAAGGCCAACTCGGCACCGGGCTTACCGTATGGTTTCCGCTCAGATTCCGTCGGCAATCAGCGGCTCAATTCCTGTGATAGTGGGGCACGATCGGGTAAGTTGTCTATGCATCGTCAAGATCTAGATTGAAGGTCAAAGGATGATCTCTAAACACACGTTTCCCTTGGCACCCTTGCCATCTGAATTCCAGATTACTCCAACGACGACGTGGACGATGATGACGATGATGACGATGAGGAGATTAGCGAAGATCAGTCATCCTCCCTGGCACTCAGCTACAAATCATC
>NC_064878.1:59171048-59176048 GCF_943734665.1 Anopheles aquasalis | reverse complement strand
TAACACCTCCACGGTGACCTCGACGATGGCCGGCTCCATCAACAACGGCTTGTCGAAGTCAGCGACATCGAGAGTCAATCGTTACAATAGCAACAGCAGCAGCAGTAGCATCGCTGGCGGCAGGCAGCAAAAGCAACATCCGGCATTGACCACGGACCGCGGAGAGCAGCATGGCAAAGCTTGCACTGGCGGCACTGGCAACGAGATGCGTGATGGCAGACCGAGGTAAGGATATCGTCAAGCTGCATTGGGTAGTGGCATGCCAAAAACAACTTCATCTCAATCCAGTCGAAAAGTGAAATGTGGCACCTCTTTCTTGCTAACCTGAATTTCATGCATCGTTTTGCTTAGTCTAGAACCACCGGTAATCAGGAAAAGCATGAAAAGCCACGATATTTACCACAAGAGTTTGCTTATCACTCATGTTCATGTTCACTACACGTGCCCAGAAGCAAAATCTGGGACAGGCAAGCTCCCTTTAGGGAAATGAAATTATAAGTCCCCCCCCTCGTGGCCACTGGAACCCCCTCGAGGCTAGAATCAACGATCTGATCGACGGAATGCATTGTCCGTACGTCTATCAAATATTCCTTTCACTGACCCTCACTAATCCACGGTGGATTATTTCACAAAACATTTGCCCCATCCTGAGCCTCCTCAATCCTTTTTCGATCGATAAATGTATCTGGTGGTCCGGGGTCTGTCGCCTGTGCTCTGGAGACAACCCATTCACCTGCCTTCCTTCACCGGTGCCGGTTCTTCAGGTGAACGAAGAGAATTATGCGAAAAGATCAGTATCATCACGCCACGCCGACGTCATCTCGACGATGATCCCAACTTCGCACCTTAGTCGACATAAATTTTCATATTAAAACGATACGAGCGGGGCGCCGGGGGGCGGAAAAAAGAAAGAATAATGTGAATCATTGTCGAGCCCAAGGACACATAACAGAGGACAGGACACCAGGGCAGGGGCGTGTGAAACGGAGCGATTCATTATTAATGCAGAATCCTGCCGAAAACGCGTCTGCTTGTCACCATCACACGGGGCGGTCTGTGCCAAAGGACGAACCGTGGCCGCCTGATATTGGTATGATGAATGGTGTTTCTTCAGCCGGTTAAGAAATTGCTTCGCCATTTTCGATTTGAATGCCATTGCATCGGCGTTGACAGGGACTTATGAGTGCGCTGAGCGAGTGCGATCCATCTTCATCCATTTCGGAAGATATCATATCTGGATTATGCCAGAATTTCGGCGCGGATTTCGGTCTCTTCGGGTGTCTGTGACGCAGCTCTTTAAGGTTGCGTTTCCCTGTTTGATAAATTTTAAATAACATTCCCAGCTTTACTACCCTTTCTCTCGCTCTCTTACCAGAGGTCTCTGTTTTAATGTGGGTTTTAATTTAAATGTAAATGCACATCAGGCGGACATCAGGCTGTTATGTAACACGCTCTTGTCTACCTTGACTTTGAAGCACCCCGCACTCTTGGATCACAATTCCAGCTAGAACCATCTCAGCTCAGTTTCGATCGATCTGGTGACCACAGGGAACAGATGGTAGCCGGAAAAATGGCCAGGAAAGAGCAGTAGAATGACGAGGGTTTTCACACAGCAATAATTTCCAGTTCTGACAACCAAACACACCACAATGAGCATGATTTGGCCGCACAAAGGCATGAAAAATGTTGATTATTTTTAAACAAAGCCACACCGAACGTCATGCGAGGAATGATAATATTTTCACAGCCTCGCACCCACGCCCCTGTACGAACAAAGCCAGTAACACATTTTCCTTTATTTTCTTCCCATTCTTTCCCTGTCCCTCTCTCTATCTCTCGGCTGTTCTTTTTTTCCTGCACAATAAATTGTGCCCCCCTCTAACAACGCCACTGCGCCTGTCATCGCATCATCGTCCGAACCCATCCGGCCATTTCCGGTTCGCTGCAACCGGTCAACTCTTCGGGCAGGTCCTCGTCGTCATCGGCAAGATCCCGGACATCCGGGGTGTCTACCAGCGGCGGCGGTGGTGGCGCCCTTTTACCGGCGGGCTCAATCAAGCGGAAGGTGGAGATGAAACTGAAAAGCCGTTCGCTGCCCAAATCCTTCATGCGCTACAGGTGAGTGTACAGAGACGATACTTTAACATTGTGGCCATCGTGGAGGAGGATAAAAAGATGAATTTGCATAACACTGTGGCCCACCGCCGCCCGGCTCCATTTCCTATGGCATTTCCTATGGTCGTCTCTAAGCTAGGTATTTTAATACTACATCAACACGCCCACGGGCTATGCCGTATCCGTAATCCGTTTGCCTGAGGGCATCTAATTCGCATAACTCAATTTTGGTCATGTCAGCTCAGCCGGGCAGGCGAGAAGCCACGTGATGGTTGCTTCATAGCAACGACTAGCACTACTATGGCGGGCTAATTGCATTGACATCTGAGGATCCTATTTCCACCGCCCAGAGACGGGTAGGCATAGAAACGAGATTAAACGGACTGTGGCCACTATGCTCTATGTGGCTAATTCCTTCATTCTAGTCTCATTATATTCGTTCATTTTATGGCCAACTCTTTCATGCTGCCCTACACGCGATGGGTGTTGAGCTCAGCCAACCTACGGTCATTAAAGCCACATCAGAACCGAGTAGAAAATGGGGCGGGCGAGGACATCGCGAATCTTTAAAGCTGACCTTTACAGGGCGACTCTCCCTGGCGTGGTAGTTGCTGTTGGGACTGCAAGATATCTTCCAAGTTTTGTTCTCTCGCCGGTTCTCTCGTTATTCATAATACCAAGAATCCTCTGGTTTCTTTATCACCTCTCCTCCACCGTCACACAACCAACAAGTGTCTGCACGTACCGTGTATGGTGTCTAACTTTTGTTCATTCGCCGCTCCTGCATCAGGGGCCTCCTGCCGCGTGGCCGAAGGGGGAAATGAGGGGGGGGGGGGGGGCGGGGAGTGCTTCATGTTCAACACGTACGCAAATTTATTCGTTAACAAACGATTCCCTAATCCCTTCGGAGCTCCCGGAAGGCCGCAAACCGAGGCCCGAAGATGGTAGGGCGCTGTCACAAAATGATGGACAATTCCTCCTACGTCATAGTGGCGCAACGCTCGGCAATATTGTTTGCCCCTACCGCCCCCGGTACCCCCCAGTCCCGGTGTCCCAGTGGACGCTTGAACGGCCGATACCCGATGGTGCGCGGTTCCGGTCGGTTGAGAAGGGTTTGGTCTCTCGTGTCGCGGTGATTTATTTGCACGATACATTTCCGAGCGTTGTGCTAGGAATCGTCCATAAGCACGCCGCTATCTCTCTCAAAGGAACGAAAATGTACTACTCGCGAGGGTTGGCAATCCACCTGAAGTCCTTCCCTTAGGAGTGCATTCACCTCGTTTACGAAATCCTGCATGAACGATCTCGGCGGTGTAGTGGTGCTCCCTAAACTGGCCCCAGCGGTCAAAATGCCCAGTTTTCTTTGGCCAATAATGCGGAACGAAATTGACCAGAAATACGTTCTATCCCTGTTACGAACCGTGTTAACCCCATCCGTTGAAAAATGAATGCGGATGTTCCCGGTTCTTCTTATCCTTGGCAGAACTTCCAAGATAGATTTCCCTGAATAAAAAGTAAAAATAAAATACAAATAACAAAATAAACAATCAAACTTACCAACTCGTTCCACCCTTTCGTCGTCATCGTCGTCGTCGTCAATGAGTTGGAGTGGCATCTCATCGTCGGCATGGTGTAATCCGGACGGTCCCGGCTGGGGCCCTGGTGGAAAGTACTCCTTCATAAGGCTGATCATTTGCTCGTAGTCGGAACTGTCGGAGATGAAAAAAAGAATTTTAATTTTTGTTCTGATTACTAGTTAAACGGCCTGGTATCAGAGCTACGCCTGAAAGCCGAATTACTTTGAACTTCTATCACTTTGTCTTTCTTGCAAACATACTCTTCCATGCTATTCTAACATTTATCCATGTTGTCGCCTTTCCGATTTGTTGTTGTCCGATTCCATTCACCCAATTTCGGTCATCCTGACAGGAAAATAATTTATGCTCAACCATCGTGTGCCCGAACGAGGGAAACAATAATGAAAGGGGCCCATGTCTGGTGCAGTTGAGAAGACAGCTCCCAGTCAAGTGCTCTGATTGAGTCCAGCATCAGTTATGCTTTTTTTATGCTGGTGCATTTTCATTTCCCAAACTTTCTTGATTTTCCGAATGGGCTGGATTTTGCTGGTCGTTTTAGGCTACATTTTAATTAGGCCACGTTTTAGGCCACATTTGACGCAATTTTAGCCAGCAAAAATGAGCAAGAACAAAGGCTCATTAACTATAAATGTTTCATAACATCACATTTGTTCCATGATGCTCATTTCACACCCGCACTCCCGGTATGTTAATGCAACACGTAAAGGAGAAGGAATCTCGATCGTCGATCAAGAAAGCTCAGCCCTCAATGGTTTCCATTCCATGCTTTATTACCTTTGCGATCAGTACCATTACTTTTCCTGGCGATTTTCCCCGTGTAGCACTTAAAGCTAGCTAGTGGCCAAACATTTCGATGGACATGTACTGGTGGTTCGTCTATGACTCCTGGATGGTTGACTTTGATCCATGCTGATCGTCATCACCAGGATCAGCATGATGGCTGATGAGGAGTAGAAAATAACCAACTCAGAAGATATTTAGCGTTCTATGCCGTTGGGATGTGGATGTTGAGTACAACATGTGTAATATGTGCCGAAACCAACATAGTCGAATATGCTGCACAATTTGCGCGTCTATCCCTCCAGGTCCCATGTGCATTACCGGTAATGATGAGTTTGTAAATGGCTCTCCAATAGGCATTTAACGTTGGCTAGCATATAAACGATGCACGTTACCGAGCATTATGTTTAGAGAAGGCTGCCACATACTCATGTGTGTTTAAGCATGCTTCATGTGCCGCAAACCTTGAAACTCTTATGGGATGTCTTACTCCAGGAACGATCATCA
>NC_064878.1:59128548-59161048 GCF_943734665.1 Anopheles aquasalis | reverse complement strand
GTTGTGCGTAGCTGTAGGGTCTCCATACTCATCACAAACTTGCACTTTGTATAATGACTCTCCAAGCGCTACCGAAGGGGGCGAACAGCAACACCATCCCGAAACAATCTAAGACAATCAGCACACTTAATGAAGACACGGCCACTCCATTTACGAGTCGCCAGAGAGAAGATGTTATGAGGTATGATGCAGCAGCGCCGCCCAGTTCCAGGGGTCTCCGGTAGCTATCGTGCCTGAGACCGTCCGTTGCTGTTGAGGTTAGTTGGCCGACCGGCCGATCCAGCAGTACCAGGGAGGGGGTTTAAGTGAGCGTGACATAAATTTTCTCGTTTTATACCGATGGCGGCATAGAGAAGAATCCCTGGCAATGAGGGAAAACCGCCGGAGAAGAGGACAAAGCCGTGCGGTGGTGGTGGTGCCCGCATAATGCTGTGTACAACACAGTGGCACTTGTGGACTTCTGTCACACTTCTCTTGGCCGTCGTCGTTACAGTAGGAACGAGATTATCACTCTCCCGGCCAGAGTGAAGAGGAGGTGTGCAGAACTTGTCGTACACACCATTTCAGTGCCGGTGTTCCACTCACTCTGAGCTAGCAGCTAATTCCCTGCCACAGACAAAAAACGGGGGGGTCCGTGGAGGTGACGATGAATCATCGACGGTCTCTCGCCGTGCTCTGGTTCGCGGGTATGTCGTGAAGGAGGAAGCTAGATGTCCCTTTCCGTGAGGGAGGGGGGCCCTTTGGCATATGCGCGCACGTAGGAGCGACTCCGACGGATGCCGGTGGATGTTTGTCGTCGTTTGGGAGGTCATGCCTTTGACCCCCGGTTGCGTCTCGGTAAGCGTCGCTTTGGAGGCACATAAATTGTGATTTTATCTCGCCACCAGTGGGCTTGAAGCTCTCTTTTCGCGTGTCCAACAACTTGTCGGAGGGAGAGTGGAGTGGGACATTTGGTGAATAACTAAAGAGTAGCATTCGCCCCGTTTTGTACTTGACACGGTGCTACATTAGCATGTTACCCAGGTCCAGGCGAAGCATTTGTCGCCACTGGCAAGTGTGTACATGCGTTACTTAATTCGCAATTGCTCGCGCCGATCAGCGACAACCGCGAAGACGCACCGGGAGTCGAGAGAAAGAGAGTGTCGGAGCGCACGCCGTGCACCGGCCAACGCACTTTCTACCGGATGACGGATTGTCCGCGAGTTCATCCTTTTCGCGCACATCATCTGACGGCCATTAAACTATCGCATCAATCACGGTGATCTGCATGATGGCACTGCTGATGTGTTTACCACTAGAGGAAGCCTTCTCTGTGTATATCTGTCCGATTACCCGTTGACTCATCGTTCACTATGGACAGATCACGTCTCGGACGAATTGGCGAAGAAATGTTTATCTAAACAACACGCGCAACCAGAAGAAAAGTGGTGCAACCGCGTTTTTCGCTGTGATTTCTCCTTTTTCACGGAAGTGATAAGAATATTGAAACAATTGACAATGATGAACAGTGCTCACTAGGCAGGGGGGCGGTGTGCTGTACGGATGCTTGGTGGATAATCTTCCTATTAGCACGCGAACGGCACGCGAATTCAGTGTGGCGGTGATGAGACTGCCTAGGACAACGGTGGACAAATGGGAAGCAGGATTGCAGGAAGGTGGCGGCGGCGGGCACCAAGAGCGCGGGCAGATGCTTAGTATGGTTGTGCGAACATCATGGACTTGGAGTTGGGGTGGACCAGCTTTGCATTGGCATGTTTACCGCGTTTCATTCTTCAATTTGCTTTAATTTTTACTTGTACATTGATTTACATTTTTTCCTTCCCATTTCGCACACTCACTTTCGTACTTTGCGCCAGCAGAAAGAAGGTGCGAAAAAGTTTTCTCATCAAAAAACATTTGTGTTGTCGCCTGTTTGTTTGTTGGTCACTTTTTGGGGACACTCCCAGATCACGGGGGAAATCATCGTCGTGATGGTGAAAAACGATTGTAACGACACAATTATTCGGTCTTTTCCTTCTGGTAAAACTTGTGCCGAATGTTGTTGTAGCACAAATTGTTGCAAATGCTGCAACATTTGTATTTGCAATCCAAATGGCGTTTCCTATTGTGTATCATTGAGTTATTTAACTTGAAATATGAAGGGAACAATGAATACTGTTGATTGTTGTACAAAATGTTTCATTTCATTCTAAATTTTATGAATAGTTATGAAGGAAAATTAGTAGTATTTTATACAACAACTAGTAAAACGTTGATTGCTTAATGTATTTGAATATTTTGTCATAAAGATTTACTGTTAATACACCTGCTGAGACACTTGCTTCAATTCCAAACCAGTGTATTACTCTGCAAATTATACAAAAACTGCTCGAACCTCTTTACAATCCACTGTGCAAACACTTCGTTGCCCGTTCCTCGAGTGCGTTGACATTTATCGCCTCTTCATCTTCATCGCCTTCGAAAAACGGTTCCGTGAGACCTGGACAGAATCATTAATTTCAATATTCTGCACAATCAGTAAAGGACACATTGCAGATCTAAATGATCTTCTTCATGAGCAGTGGTGTCCGTTGTGCCCACGAGAGCCAGCCAGCTCGCCAACGCCACCAACACTTACGTTTTACCGGTGCCACAACATTAGCATCCCGCAAGCACCACCTCCTCCGGCATCCCATTTACTGTCTATCGAGTGTTCGAAATGTGTTTACGCCCGTACCATCCTACTAGGGCTGGGCACTGAATGCTGGACCAGCCCATGTCTAGGATAGGAGCGGCACATTATCCGTTTGGCCACTTTTTCTACAGGGGGTTTGTAGAAAGTGGTGGTTAATGTAGAAACTTTTCCCACCATTTCCCGCTTATAGTGTGGACCTGGAGTCCAGGAAGGCAACCTGGGCCCCCACGGGGCGGGGACCCGTTTGGCCAGACCAATTCATTTACAATGAAGATGTCGCTCGCCACGTCGTGTGCTGTGGAAGTTTGCGTGCCGTGGATCGTGCCATTTGGCCAATGACCCCACCATGGTGTGGCACTTCTACCGAGCGAGTGCGAAAGAACCGTCCATCACATTCGCCTCGTACCTAACAATTTTCTTTTTTTTTTTCTACAAAATGAGATACACACTGAATTGAATTCTGCTGCCAGAGCAAAGTTCTATGAGCCACTTTGAATAAAAACTATGGTCCTGCAGGAGGGAGGTCGTCATGCTGCTGCCACTCTTTTGCGACACGTTGGTCACGAAGTTTTCCGGCTTTCCAAAATGGAAAATTCCTGTTGTCCATCCAGTCGGTGTCAAGATCTAGCGGGGGGGGGGGGGGGGGGGGGGGGGGTAGACCTAGAACAGGTGAGAACGAACCGTAACACGCGCAGTATCGTCCATGAAATCCATCCGAGAGGCGAAGGCACAGGTTGTGTTGGGGGCCCCGGGAAAGTTAACCATTGAACAAATATGCTGTAACAATTTACCGAGTACCGGGAGTCCCTTTTGCTTCTCCTGCCCTTCTCTCACCGAAGGCGACATCGTTCCGAGTCGTCAAACTTAACGACCCAGATTTTTATGACGTGATTTATTCCCGGGACCGGGCTTTAATCGTGGCTTTTGTCCCTTGCCCCACCTTCGGCTCCGGCTCCGGCTCCGGGAGACTGTGGTTATGTCGCGCCGGCACCGTTCGACGACCGCCACTGCACGCCACTAGAATGCATCATTCGAGTTGCGTTCGATGCGGGTCTCGAGGCTGTCGGTCGATCGGTGTGTGACATACCTGTATAAAGCCCCGCAGACGCAACGGGTAGGGAGGCTGCATTCCGATGGCAACGAAACCGGTTGATCTTTATCTGGCACGGCGTGGTTCTTCTCTTCGAAGACAACGGCCATTCCTCCTGGCTCTCCATTAGTCTCTTCGGATCATACGCCAATGGCGACGACGACGACGACGACGACTGGATTGGTTGGCGCTGCATGAATCATAGCTGCAACGTGCACCGCGCGGGGAAAAATGGGATGAAATGTTCCTGGAATCGATGTCGCGCGTATGTCGTGCCCATGTCTCTATCCCGATACCGAGGTATCCCGGCAGTAGCGCACGTCAACCGCCGCCACAGTCGTCGATGCTTGTCAATCGATGCTCCACCATCTCCGTTGTGGTCCATTTCCATTTTACGGTTTATTTGGAACCGAATTCTATCGTTTCGGCGTCGGCTGTCGGAGCGGAGATTGTTGTCGCCATCTTGATTGAATTTTGGGTCGTTAATACGCGCGGCCGGGAGTGTGGTCGTTCACGGTGCACGCTGACAGCGAGAGTGCGAGCATTTGTTGAGCCCCTTCTGGCCTTAATATAGCGTGACGGGCTTTGTGTAATCCCCGTAGAACGTAGGCCTGAGGAAGAAAGTAAATTCCGGTTGGCACCGGTGCTTTCATCTCTTCCGGAACGAGCACCGAAATCCTTAAAGGGTAGTTGGTGCTGATGGTTGATGGAAGTACCGTGTGGCAGATGGACAGTTTCCACTTCTGGATAATGGTTTAGCAGTGTGGCGCTCCTTCTAACGGTAAAGTTCATTCCTTCCTTCTAAATCCATCCCCAACCCAGCACACGACGATGGTGTCCGATGTAATTTCGATCTCTCTTGGCCTCGCAAGAAGGACATCACCGCGCCGCCGCCAATGTGGTACGCCTTTGGACGTCCACACTGCCGGGGTATGGCAAATACTTGCCCCTCCTTCCAGTTCCACTCCTCCGCGGAGGTGATTCGGACTTGAGAAAGGGTCTCCGGAGTATGGGAAAGGGCTAATGAAATATTCATATTTTTCCATGTGTGTTCCGGAGGGCCACGACGACCGAACATGCTGCTGAGTGCTGAATAATCCAGCAGACACACAGTCTTCCCTTGCCGTTCGGCCCGGTGCTGAGTCGCAAATCTCGACCTCTCGCACTCGCCACCGAAAGAGATTATTTCGTTTTCCACCAACTTTCACTATCCGCCGGAGGTCGGAGGATAAATTTTTAATGCCCGCACACACCACATGCTGGAAAACGAAGCTCCATTGCCGCCACGCCGGTTTGGCCGTACGTCAGAATGATGTAAAGTCTGGTTGAGCGTTGGGGGGGGGGGGGGGGGGGGGGGAGGGGCATCTGGGAAATGTTTTCCTAATTTTCCAAAAAAAAAGGAACACGTAGCGGAAAAACGCGAAGCGCAAATAATTGACGCAAATTGATAAATTGATCATAATGGAATAGCTCTCTCTCTCTCTCCACCAATTGGAGCTGCACGGACTGAGGAAATTTCCATTGAAGGAGGTTCGCGGCGGGATAAAAATAAACAGCGGCAAGTCGGTTTGTGATGCCACTCTAAACTCGTTTATCACTTCGTTCTCGTTCCGGGCTGGGGAGCAATTTTAATGTCCCGGCGCACTCCGAAAGCCTTTCAGCGATTCCCACGCCTTGCGCCGGGTCGCCAAGACGCCAGGAAGTCGCCATCCTTTATTTGGTGGGTGATGGAGGAGGAAATGTGATATCTAAATATTTGACTATTCCAATGGTATTACGGTGTGTCATTAAGGCTTCGAAAAATACATACCGAGTAATTCTACCCCGGGACACTCTCCTGTCCAACATTATTACTCTTCATCGCGTCAAGAATTGTTGCGCTGAACGGCCCCAGTGCGCCATGTTTTAGGGAAGAGCATTGGCCTAGCGTGCGTACAAGCGAACGCCATTTATTTGGTCTACATTCCAGCGCACACAGACTCGCAGCTACATCCCTCCAAGAGGACAACGCAAGCAGCATCTTCTGTTGTAGGTCCCACAGCAGCAGCAGCAGCGCCAGAAGACAGCTGTTTGCAGCCTGGTTCGAGAGAATCATATTCATGCTCTGCGGCAAACAGCTGCCAGGTTATAGTTGAAGAAAAAGGGACCGCTTTCGTATCCACTGAGAGGCGGCACGAACGTCTGGAGTAAGGCCGAGGGAATATCCGTTTCCGGTTACGCCATAAAACGCCAAGCGAATGCTCTTCAGCCAGCGTATCCACGATCTCGCTTCTTCGCCAGTGTTCCAGCAGCAGATGAGAGCGAAAACATATGAATCATTGTGACACCGATAGTTTGTGCATCCATTCCACACCTACTGCATTACGGGCGGATTCTGGCTTCCACACAGTAACACATCATCATCTTCTGTAGTGTGTCACTCAATCGACGCGCTTCAAGGGTCTTGTAGCTGCGAGCCTTTTTCCACCAGAAACCTTCAACACAGATGAACTTTCCACCAAGCGCCCTTCACCGTGTTTGGCCTTGATTTTCGGGTTTTCTATCCGAAATCATAAACAAACTGCCGCACACAACCTCTTGACTTCGGTAGACAGGGAAAGAAAGCGATGGTTTTCCGATGTAGCGTCGCTCGTCTTCCGGCAAGGAACCGGATGTTGCTGCCCCGAAGATGAGGTGATAGGTGATGGTAACCGGGAGTGACGTGGAATTGAGATAAAGGTCGATCGGTACAACAGTTCTTCAACCTCTACTTTCTTCTGCCTTGTGTTCTAAATGCCGCTCGATCGTTTTGGGATCCGGTGCTGGACGGAAATAGAAACCGCCTGTGAATGACGGTGGTAAAGGGGTCCAGCGATGGAAAGGGCAGACACGTGTACTGCGCATCCTTGAGTACCTGTTTGGCAGCCAGCCAGTCAGCGTGCGTCGCAGTTTAAGCCGCCATGGATTGGTGTAATGCTAAATTACTCGCGTCAAATGGACATCCAAATGCAAATGTGTAGATCATGCGCATTCGTTTGATCTACCGGAATCGGTTCTTTCACTACATCGCCGGCCTGTTTTGACACGCTTCTCAACAAAGGGGCCGTTTATCAGTTGCAACGCAGCGTGTAAACAACCAAATGATTAATCATTGTACGCGCACCATAAATACCAACACTTTTTGGTTGCTCTTTGCTACATAGAGCTCTCTAGAAGGAGCTTCTAATGTGCAGGAAACAAAACTAGAAGCGCGTTCTTGGTGTTGGTGTTGGTGTGATTGATGGTTGTTTCCAGTTCACGCCTTATCAGCAGCTGCTCCTCAGCAACTGGGGCTCAAATTTTGACTCCAGTGCGAGACCATCGTCAGTCAGTCAGTCAAAAGACAAACAGTAAACGACCAAACAGTGGATAACCTAGTTTCGTTCTCTCGCCGAGACTCTCGCGTCATACTCATCATAAGTGTCGCGTGTCTTACGAGACCGACGAGCGCATAATGTACGCCAAAAACTGGTACACCGGTGGGGCGAACTGCTGCTGTTGTGCGGTTTCCCGCGGCGTTATTATGACGCACTTGAGGTTACCGTGTGTCTCTCGCTACGAGCCGTTGTAATTGCACCGCCAGCTATTATGTCATTTTTGATATTAAATAATTCATAAAGCCGGTGCTCCAAAGGAGGGTATTTAAAGCACTGGAAATGGCACGCTCGCTCGCCGGTGGTGGCTTCACGCTTCGTCTGGCAACAGCACCGCTAACCAGCTTCGGTTTAAATGCGGAGGTTAGATCCCCATGAGCATGCCATGCGGCCGCTTGCCGTTGCCTGCCTGTCATTTAAGCTTTGATTCGATTCGTTCACCATTTGCGTCTCTGGAACGTCTTGCTTTGGACGTCTGGACGAGCGAGTTTGCTACCGTTGTGCATCAGCGAAAGCATGTCACGTCTACGGTAATAAGGGAGTAATTAACGCCATGGAAGTTGCTGGTGCTGCGGTGCTGGATGCAACAGAGAGATCGTCCTCTTACCTCATCCCGTGGAAGACGTATCGCTTCATCTAAACATCTTTCTGACTCACAACCACCACCAGACGAGGACGATTAACTCAAAATCTCTTCATCGGTCGGCAATTATAAAGCAATTTTTGTCTTAAACTAGCGACGGCTGCATGATTCCATTCTCCTGCTGCATAAGGCCACTCCGTCTCTTCCGTTGAGTCGCTTCAGTCATTCCAACGCCGTACCGTTTAAGGCTACAAGACAGACGACCACCAGCCATCGAACGCTGGTGAACGCCAAAGGCCCATGTTCGGTCAACCGGAGAGACATTTAGCAGCAACAGTGACGGCAGGGGGTCATGACCGATGAACCGCCCCCGAAGGTCTGCTTCGTCCTCACGCCCTAATGATTCGTTCCGCTCGATCTACCGTCTGGAACCCCCTGCCCTGCCGGTGCTTCTTCATGCTGAGAAATGGGGAAGCGATCGTCGTGTACGTGTATGATACGATAGATAACCCGTACTTCCGGTGACGACTGAGCCCAGACGAGGACATGTTGCTGCTCGGTGTGTTCGGTGTCATTCGGGAATTCCCAAAAAAAAAAAACCGCCCGTCAGGTATGAGGCGCGCGGTGTTCAGGTTGTAAACTCACCTTCGCCAAACACAGCCATTATAACCTGTCTGGTCTGTTTCCCACGGTTAACGTGGGTAACAATGTCTTCTTTACTCACCACGGGATGGGAGAACACCATACCATACCATACCTCGACGCTGTTCGCATGAGAAACATCTTTTTATCATAATTATTTTATCACTTTATACTGGGTCGCCGGGTTTCAGAGAAAAAAGGTAGAAAAGGAGCGTAGGGTCCCTTGAGCGTCGTGTGCTCGGTAAATGACACACGAATTATGACGCGACCGGCACCACGCACTACTTCCCATAATTGTTTCGGTAGCTTGTTATTTATTGTAATCGCACAAGAAGAAGGCGCACGAGTAGTGTAGCGAGTAACTCGGGCCCGTTTTCTGGTTTCTGGGACACTGGGATTATACCTTTTATCCAGTTATGCCCGGGCTGTAACAGGCCTGGCGAACCTCGCTAAATTGTGTTCCCTTTTTTCTGGTTACCGGAGGAACTGGCACTAATTGGTGTTATCATATACCGTCCGTATTCCTTCGGCCACCGCCAAGGAACCGTCGTTCCTGCTACTACTGCGCAGTAAACCCTCCACGAAATGATCGTTCTGATGGCCACAGCTTTTGCCATTTTTCGGGATTATCTTTCGGGTCGCCGCTACTGCCGAGGAGAAGATGCGCTAATTGTAGAGGGCTCCAGCATTCTCTTGAGCGTGCCGGGATTCTCTAGAATGGGCTCGGCACATCATTCCGTGTTATGTTGTCTTAGGTTTCCAGCCAGAAACAGCATCTTGTGCAGAGAGCATCTGTGGCCGCAATCGCGCGCAAATCGACGACAACGTTGCGTTGGTCATTTCGAGAACCACAGTCGTCGTTCGCCTTTTTCTGTCTTTGTTTCTGCCTCGTTCGCTCGCAGGTATCAATTTTCTCGCGTTCTGTTCTGATTGTGATTTGGCAGCCGTAACACGACTTGTCTGCCTGCCTGCCTGCCTGCCTGTCAGCCAGCGTGCCTAGCGAGTTCTGGCGCGGTTCTTCGGATTTATGCTTCGGTGTAGCCACTTGTGAAATGATGATCCCTCTGATGCTTGGGCGCATCATCCGTCAGAAGGATGTGATTTCGGTTCCCCGGTTGCCCCGGTTCTCCGTCATTCTTGATGGTCTGCTCGTGTCTGTACGGATTTAGGTCCCTGCTTCAGTCATAAAATCACCATCACGCTTCGTCCGTTTCGTACTCTGAGAGAGGCTGAAGATGACGAGGATGATGGTGCTGCACGGGACTATTCAGTGTCTTTTGGGTGCTTGCTTTGGGATTTGGTTACAGGCCCCACGAACCAGCTGGTTGCTGATGGTTCCAACAGGCGATGGCTCTCTTGGCCCTTCCGAATCTCAAGTGCTCTTGTCCTGCGGCCGAGATTCACGAGCGAAATATTCTCGGAACGAGGTTCCTAATTATGACACTTTTTTGCACAGCGACAAAAACATTCCGAATCTCCCGGGGTGGCATTCTGGAGTCGTGTAAATTGTTTTCTTCTTCTTCAACACGACGCGTAACAACTTTGACAACAAGGCCACGGAGTTGAATTGAAACGAACTCAAGAGTACGACTCTTCAGTGCTGGTACTATCTTGGGAAAGGGGTCTCTACTGCTGCTGCTGCGCTGGCAATTGATTTACAAAATTCCCTTCTTATATTCACTTCCTCCGTGACCACTACAACCTCTCACAGGCCAGCACCAAATTACTTCTGGTACACCACCCTCCCCCGGTGGGTTGTAGAGGCAGAATACAATCATTGAGCTCATGAAACGTAGAGCCTAGTACCGTGAAGCGAAGCACCCAAGTACGGAACGGTGTGCGCAACAGCACCCCTTTTTGGACACACCGAACGAATCTCGTAAGATGAATAATTTAGAGCAAAGAGTGTGTGGCCCAGCGTATACTCCCAAGAAGGTGGCCAGGGCTGGCTCACCCCACCGGCAACATTATTGATGGTAACTTCCTGTTTTACGGTCCATCTTTTCCCCGCGCTCTGCCTGTGCTCTTGGTGCTGCTTCTGGTGCTGCTCGTGTTCTAGTTCTCTCGTCCTCCGAATGCGCCACACAAACAACGGAGTTGTGGGAGGAGAGGGGGGAGGGAGGACCTCAAGAAGATTGTTTTTCGTCTTCTTTCGTTCTTCTTTCACGCTTTCGTTACGGTGTCTGCTGCTTAGGCCACTGGCACAGACAGATAGAACGCGGCTCGCTGGCTAACCTTCAATTTCTTCCATGACCTCCGCTCTCCCTCTGGGGGACCGCGACAGCAGCACCACGCCGGATAAGGTCGGTCAGAGTAAAAAGAAGGGAAAACTCATTTGTTGGAACGAACCGGAAGGGGTTGGAACGAACCGGAAGGATGGGAGTGAAGCTAAACATAATCGTACCTGCTAGACATCTAATCACACCTCACAGCATGTAGCCTACACCGTTCTGGGTTTCCCCTGAAAAGAGTCTCCGGGATGTGGCTTCATAACTTATTTACCGGTCGCAGGCCATGCCAGACCCTTGGATACCCATTTTCATTCACTTTCCATGTGACATGATGGCGGAATAGCTGCTTGGCTTTGATTTCGAGACGACACGAGACGTTTGTCTCAATGTTTTGGACTCGGAGCTACCGAGACTGAATGTACTCAAGCCACTTGAGAGCCTCACCGTGACTGCAATCCCTATGCAACTGCAACTGAACTCCACTTCCAACCGCGTCACCCCCTTTTTGCGATAACCGTTACTCTAGTGTTTATCTTCTAAAGATCCTTGGAATACAGACTAAACACGGTAACAGGCAGCAAGAGTACAGACTCTGGTGGCCATCTTGTGTGTCAAGTGTTTTCCGTACGCGGGCAGGCTCGTCCTTCCGGGAACGCCCCGGGACCTTCATCATGTGCTTTATGCGATGTGCAAAGTACGTTGAACTTTCGCGCCACACAAATCGCTCTCCGGTTGGTTGGCTAATTGGGGCACCACGACCTGTATTGGAAAATCGGTTTTCCACAAGGATACCCTAGCGCCACCGTCCCTTCTGATTCCCCCCCCCCCCCCCCGCCCCTCCAATGTAGTCCAGTGATTTGCATTTCAAAAGTGCGATTGAACAATGTTCGAGAACGAGAGCTATTAGCGCACCGCACCGTTAGCACGGGAGCGCGATCACGAGTGGGAGGACGCCTTAATGATGTTTTCTCCTGCGGCCATCGGTTTGCCTACTGTGTGTAGCGTGCCGGATGTTTGCGTTGGTGCTCGCCGGCCGATCGGGGGCAGATCGGGACGAAAACATCGACATCCGGTCTGACATCTGTTCCTGGGGCCAGGCGGACCAGGAGTTTGAAAATAGACCCGCTAATGGTGTGCTGGTGGAGGTCGTTTCGCTCTCAAGTGGTTGGCTTCGGCTTCGTTCCGCGATGCCGCTTGGAAACATATTGTTTTGCGTACCCAATGGTAACGAACCCTGTAAATTAACGGCGAACCTCATTTGGTCGATCGATTGATCGTTCGGTGGTAATTGCTGTGGTAAATGCTGAGCGCGGCTACTGCATCTACCGCTTGACAACTTGTACAAACATCGATCCTGGTTCTGCGGCTACCGCATAGCGAGTTCGTGGAAAATTGAGATGGAAAGTGAATCGTTCGGTTGGAAAAACATTGTTGCTGTGTGTTGGGCGGAGAAACAACGATATACTCCGGAGGCAGTCACCGTCCAATTTCAATGCGCAGGAACCGGTCCAACCCGGACGCTTGCCGGGGATCGGGTTCACATTTCGCCGCCGCCGAAGACCTTCAATGCCTCGGTGGCGGTGCGCGATGGCATCGAGTCCTTCCTGGTCACGAAGAGAGAGTGAGAGAGTCCGGACGGAAGTAGCCGGGGCATCTCCTGGTACCATTGGTTGGTCGATCGATCGAACCGGTGTCGGTTTGTGTGGTCTAAATGGAAAATAAATACAGAAATAGATGAAGACAAACAAGCACTTCCGCTGCCGTCGCCATCCGTTGCGAGGAAAAGGAGTCGCACACAGGATGCCTGCCTTGGTCTTTTTTTACCTCTGTTGTTACCGATTGGTCCCATTTGGAGAAAGAACCTCCCAGGATCACCAAAGGATCGTCATCTGGTGCGATAACATATCGTGGGAGTCGAGCACAAACCTGGAATCAAATCGTTTTTTTCCCTCCCTTATTAGATCGATTTGTTTTGCCAACAGCATCAGATTCAGCACACAAAATGCACACCGCGCACCTCACGCCACAGGCTGTCAATCTTTAACAACGAAATGGCAGCTCGGTTGTGGTCCATCGCCACACTGCAATGTGCATTGTGCATTGTATAAGAGTCGTCCAACTGATACGCGAGCGTGCGGAGAAGCGTAGTTGTCATTCGATCCGTTCCGGCGCCCTGCCGCCGCTTCTAGCTTGCTACGGCGTCACTTGCACTTGCACACAGAGGTTGTTACCGTCGGTGGCCGAGCAGCTTCTCGCGGTTGACGAAACCGCAGCAGAACGCAATGCAATTCATTAGGGGGAGAGCGAGGGGTGCTGGGCCGCCTGTCTGTGTAAACTTGGGACAGGGCTCGCGGGCTTACCGTGACTCCGGTGAAAGTGTTGTAATCCGATGCCACGCGCGAATTGCGAATTGAAAAATCGGTCGGCAAACCGACGTCGGTGTCTCCTGTTGCTTGCCATTGATGCAGTTTCCAGCTCGCCCTTCTGCCCGGGCTCTGGGGGGCTGTGGGTGGTGATGAAACCGTACAATCGGAAACAATAATATGTGTTTGCATCACCAGAGAGCAGCAGCAGCGCGGTGAGGTGCGTGTTGCGGTGCAATGTGGCCGCGGTTCACCAGTGAGACGGGGATTCGTTTTCATTCCGTGTTGCTTAGTGCGAGCGAGCGGGCGAGTTAGTTAGGGAGTTTCAGAATGTGGGAGACGAGGGATGTTGTGGGTGCTCTTTGGCGTTATTGTGGCTGCTGCTGACGGTGGTGGCATAAGGTTACAATTGGCGATTTATACAAACTTCAGTACACAATCGGGCGATTTCTTTACTTGTCTCAGCGGTGGCGAAGGTCGACAATCTTTGTTTTTGAAGCCGTTACTGGCAAGCGATCAATTGAATGATCTTTTTTAAAATTAGCTTAAAACATTTCAAGATTGATGCATTGTGCACTAAAGAAGGGGTTTGTTATTGATCGATTGCAATGTGTTTTATAATGTTTGGCATTATTTTGCTTTAATTTCCTGTTTCATTTTGGGTTTTCTCATATTTTTCATTTTCCTAAATGCGCCAAACGCATGTGCAGGTTTTGATTTGCGTTTGTTCATACGAATACCACCTTTTTATGATCCTCATTGCATATGCATTTACGTATTGATGCTAGTGATGTATGTAGAGGTTAAATTATTCAGAAATAACAATCATCGTGACCTTACGTTGCAATGTCATGGAACATCAGGAATTTTAGCTGGAACGTTGATATTATGGTTTATCGTGCAACGGTCATACTTTTCGGAAAAATTGTACATCAATGTTAAGAGAAATATATAACACGTCACGCCATGTTTTAGAACAGAATTAGATTGTGAAGAAGCAGTCAGTTCAGTGACTCAGTTTTTTTTTTTCAAACTTTATTTTCAAAAACTATTATTAGAAATGCTGCTATTTGGCGAAGCACATGTTTAATCATTCCCATTCGTTCACACTGTTGTACTGTTTGATGTGCTATGCTCGTGTGGAATGCTTTTCTCTCGATCGTATCATTACTTGCCCTGTGCTCCAGTTGCTTTTTATGGTTTCGTACATGTTCCTTCAATACAAAATGATTCACCGTAACTTCCACCATACTAGGAAGCTCATCTCTAACAATCTGATCGCTTGTATTCTGAGAAAATCTTCCAAAAGAATCTCCATTTCCCACAGAAACCCATTGATCGGTGGGGTGGCGCCGGTTCCGCGCGCGCGTGAAATCATCTCCCCCTTGTTCGCCTCGGCACCGCTCACGGTCAATGAGAAGCCGATCATAAAACCGATTAATAAGAATGAGAAACGCACACTGCCGCTGCGATGGTTTTCAGGCCCTGCAACCTGAAATAATTGTTAATCCCGCCAGAGTCGCACAACCGGTGAACGTCAAACGATGCCGCTCATTCCTTCATTCCGCCGGTCGGCCGGCCATGAGCGCGGAACGTGATCGCGCGGATGGACGCACACGGATACCGTCGTCATCGTCGTCTTCTCGCGCCTTCGCTCGTTGTAAACATCTTGTAAACCGCCGTGTCGGCCGGGCGGGAGCTAGTGATGATGCGCTGCCAGTGACCGGCATTACACATCGTCAAAGTCTGTTAGCAGCCTTCCCCGCCCGGGGCCTGTGATGTTTAATTATTGATCCCTCCTTCCCTTGCGCCTTGAGTCCGGACACCAATCCGCCGTCCGCATTTTATAGCGTTTGATGATGCATTTAATTGGTTTAAAGTGATGGAGGAACGAGTGCAATCGAACTTGTTTGTTGGTCATGTGATAATTTGAGATGGAAGCTGCTAAGTATGTAACGGGAAACGATCGACAGCTGTGGTAGCGTTGTCCATCTTTGTCTTTCGTTCTTTGGGACCATTTCTGGATCCCCAATCGTTTATTTCACATTTTTTGTAGGCGCACACTGCTTGCGGAACTCGACAAAAGGTGGTAACACTCGAGCTGAAGAGGGCTTGTTTCTCGTGAGAGTCTTACCACCTTGAGGGCGCTACAACACTGTCCACTTCAAAGTCTGTCACGTCCGAACCGGCCACAGCATGTGATCTATTGCTTAGACGCTCATTCACTTGGAACCCCGCTACTAAAGAGGTGACACAGTTTATGAGCAGGTCAGTGGCTGACGTTCGGTCAAGACAAGTCTGGCAGTTACTTCCCTCACTAGATGCCACCGGTACATCAAAGAGTGTTTCCGATCCTGGCCAGTCTTTGCTTCCTTCTCTCCCGCGTAAACACACTCAACGTCGGTCAACGCCATAAATGGCGTATCATAACCTCGCGAAACGTAAGGTTGATGATCTGATCGATCGATCGAAGGAAACGCTTTTTTGCACACTCGCATGGCCAGCATTCGGATTAGCTGCAGCACTAACTATGTTCCGATGCTGCCAAGTTCAGTGACGGGACTGGCCGAGTTGCCGCCGTTTACCGTGTTGGACCTCTCTACTCCTGTATTGCATCACGGCGCCCCGCCAGCAACGCACAAACATCAAACACTCGCACAAACGTCTTGCACAGCAATGCGGCTGCGGCGGCAAGGTCGGCATAAGCATCGCCAGCTCCCTGCAATACATAACCAATGGGGGAGTGGAGGCCAGGCCAGGCCAATGGCCCCATGCGTTTGCTTCGAAAAATATTCCAAACAGTCTGGCGAGTCCGTTAGTCCGTCCCTTTCGGCGGAAGGTAGCATAAACATAAACATTACAAACGGCAGCAGCGGCAGGAGCACACTCCTCCACTGTCTCCGGTCGCGGTCACGGTACGGCGGTGGACATAAGAAGTCCGACTGAAGCCGACATAAACATTGAGCCCCCGTGACAATGTCGCACACTTCGAAGAGGGGTGAGCCCTCGAAGTTGACGATGCCGACGACCACATGAAGAAGAGCACGAGAAAGAAGAAGGGAAGGCTGATAACGATGGCCACAAACCTGAAGGGGAGCCACATACCGTCACGCACCTGGACCCTGAGGGGTGGTGGTGAACCGTTTTTCTTTCGTTTTTTGGAGGAGGAATATTATGCAATGTTTCGTTGGGGGGGGGGTCAGAAGCCTATGCTCAACCGACGATCACCTGCCCGAAACGGTTTGGGGTTATTGTCGGCAACTCGTCCCCACCGGGGGGGTGGGTGGTGCCATGTTTCATTATTCTGTTTGTTTCTATTTTTAATCTCACCATCACCGCCCTCCCCCCCACCAAAAAACCTCTTTAATGGGCTTCACTGTGTGTCTAGTTGCAATGTTGTCTGCTGGGAAGGAAGGGTGGGTGGTGGTGAGCAACCACCCTACAGCAAACGTTAATCTTTCTTGGCCCATTGTTTTCCATTCGCTTCACGCATATCGGCCACCCGTTTGGCTTGTTCGTCACGTAGGCTCGCCTTTTATCGATATTTACTTGCACCACCACCGAACTGGACTGGACCGTTTACTTTTGGATTAAGCTTTCCCCCCCCCCGCGGTGGGAGCAGGCAGCGGTTTCGGTCTCTCGAGGAGGCAATTTTCCACCGAAAAAAAAAAGGTGGAAAACCCGTCCGTTGATTGGAGTGTGCTTGGCGAATGGAATTAGATTTGCTTTTCCAATAATCTCAATTCGGCACGCGTGCAAACGCGGCGATTATCCAATACATTTTTATGGTAAATCTCGTAACAACACGCACCCCTTGCAAATGGTTATGTAGATTTTGAGAAATGTAATATTGATTACAATGTTAAACTCGTTTATTCGATTAAAGTAATACAAATATTGAATTGCACGGTTGCGTCCATTGGTAATCAACAATCGATTAGGGTGAAACCCCTCGAACCTATCGCAGATGATGATTTCGATTGCCTTAAAGCGATTCTTGGCTATTAACCTGGTTCTGGCCGAATAAACATATGGAAGATACCGATTGAATACCCGTTCAGACCAAAAGCGTATAAAAGGACAGGAAAACCCCCTCGGTGGAAAATTCCCCGGACATGCGATCGCATGCCCTCTGTCTAGATGCGCATTTTCCAATGTTCCACATGTCCGCTCCTCTCCCCCGGGGGGCTACCGGGCAATGGATTTAATCAAATAGCGTCACCGCGGGCGGTGTGTTTGTGTGGGATGAATTGCTGATCTGCCCATCTGTGTTACTGGGAACGAAACACATGCGGTTTGCTTCCACCGGCAAGCCGATTGGCGTGCAACGTCTGCCGTATGTACAGCGAAGATAAAAAAAAAACGAAACAAAATTTTGAACCGGCATCCCGAACACACCAAACTAGGAGTTCTAGGAGAGTTATATTTTTGGGATCATCGGAGGGAGCCGCACCGAAGGTCAGGTGGTCACATCATAGGTCAGGTCACGGGCTGTATTTTCTAATCTTTGGCCTACCTTTCTTCCGGTTGCCGGTTCGTTGTAATGCGTATCGAATCTGTTCAGAGGCCAGCCATCTGTTCCGTGCTCCGTGCTCCGTGTCGGTCCAGACACAACACCACCATTCAGGTTGCAATTCCTGCCACGGACGCCAGGGAGCATCTTTTATCGAAGTTTGCTACCGGGCACACCGTACACAACACAGCCAGCAGGACATAAAAGAAGCCCCAGATGCCCCGTTTATGGCAGGCTCAATATTTGATCTTCACCCTAGATAACCACTCCTGGAGAGAGAGGAAGTGTACGGTCTGGATCTCGGAACGTACGTTACAGATAACCACGAGTGCAACTCGATGTTTCGTTGTTCTTTACTAATGGATTTCCAAGATGGTCAGGCGGCCACCGCCCCCGGGGGGGGTGGGCTTACTCGCTTGATAGGATAGGCGTCGTATGCAGAGTTTAAAGGTTAGCAGTTGGCCGACGATCTAATTTTAGCATCCGTATTGTGTCGAAGAAGTAAGCAAAGAGTTCGGAAGCGGGCGGTAGTTGGACCGTGAAATTGCTCCAGATTTCTTGAAAAGCTAGCCAAAAACCGCTCCCGATCCCCGTCGATAATTGAGGGAAGGAAGAGGACTGCGCACTAAACCCGCTAATCAATGGCGTGCTGGCGAACCGAACAGTCATCAAGCGGTGTAACCATTACCTTGCTGTCTGTTCGTTTGCTCAATGGACGCAATTTGGCTTGGAACTGTCTAAAAGGGGGGGCGATTTCGCCATTCAGATTGCGCGGTAGAGGGTTTACGTTGTGGTCTGGCGCTCTTCTCCGTCGCGTCCTACATCCAGGTGTGTTTATTTGAAGAACAAACACACCCACGGAAGGGATCTACCAGAGAACAGACAGGAAAGAAAGAGTTCACGTTTGTGTCTGCGATTCGTCCGCGAATTGTAGACCGATTTGCGCCGGATAATTAGTTCATTCGAGAAGGGGATGAGGTGATGGCTTGGCCCCAGAAATGGTGGAGATTAAATTGGCCACGAGGCAGCCTGTTGGTTGGATCAATTCGCTTGTATTACCTTGCAATAACCAATCCATGCACACCGTAATTGAACATCTTGACATCATCACAGCTGACCGAACGCAGTATACCAGTCAGCAGGAGCAGCAGCAGCAGCAGCAGCAGCAGCAGCAGTGATCTCTCTGTGTATACACACCCCTGCCGCTCATTGAATGGAGTTTGCAAATTATTTTAAACTTTTCTATATTTAAACCTGTCCATCGCGGTTCGTGCCACGCGTCACTCGGATCACGGTTCTCCCCAACAACAAGCAACCAGCTAGTCGGTGACTAAATTTAACGAGATTGTTTCTCCACTTCTTCACCAGCGAAGGTCTGGTGTGTCACAAGAGCACCAACAACAGCTTCATAGTGACAATTTTCGGTTGTCGTGTGCCAAGCGCACGCACTGGTGGCCGGGCATATCAGCTGGCACTCGAAACTTTTTCATTTCTGGTTCCGAGGTTTCTCTCTCTCTCTGTTGGCAAAACGCTCCCCAAATCCCCAAACCGGGGAGTTCCCTAATCCACTAGAGAGGGAGGGAGCGTAATCATTTTTACTGCCAAATTACGGTCCCTAATCGGATGTCATTCAGAGCCTTTTATGATACGCCGCTCGTTGACCGTCGTCGTCGTCGTCGTCGTCGTCGTCGTCGTCGTCGTCGTCGTCGTCGTCGTCGTCGTCGGCGGTTGCTTCCTCCGGGGACCAGACCGTATTATGTTGTGCATCCTGTTGTTCTTCTTCGTCGTACTCCGGTGGCGTCCATGGGGGGTCCCGAGCTTTGCTTCCCAGAATATCCTGATTTGATCTGTCAAGGCTTCGGTTTTTCGGTTAAAGGTGAATGAAAGGACCACCCTGGAGTGTTCATCTTCATTCGAGCCGCGCACAATCATCGGCTTCAAATTATAAGTGGTGTATCCTGCTTGCATCAAAGGCTAATTGACGCCTAGCGTCGGTTCGTTTGACCTCTCAGGACACACACAGGCACACAAAGATTGTTTGTCGGTCGGCCGAAAGGTCGCTTACTGTTGTGTACCGACCGACGTCCACAAAACGAATTTATGCGGCCATAAAATGTCACTCTTCAATTCCTGGGAAGTACACAGAATGACATTTTAGGGGCATGAGAACCTTTTAAGGAATCTTCTTGTCCTACCGACCGAATGTGTCCTTCCATGCGGCATGCTGCGATGCTTTACTCCTTTTAGAGATTCTTGCTTGCGGCTGCGTTATTTATGAAGTGAGATATCGATAACCATACCACAGGCAGGCCACTAGGTGTTTGCTGGCAGTAGAACTTTCAGCACTTTCATGCGCTCCCTTCGGGCCTGTTGTGCGTTCCTGCGTGTTTCGAAGAACGAGGCGACACTGCGTTTGAGATGATGCTTGATCCTACTGGGAAGGACAATCTCTGGGCCTCTGTGCGAGCAGCATCACGCTTTGTTCCCGTTTGCTATGTTTGTGGTCCTTGCTCCCGGGTGGTCTCTGTCAATATTTTTGCTACAATTTTTCTCGCTCTCACTCACAAAACATAAGCTGTCTCTATTCGCTCGGGCTCGAGCGGTCGGCAAAGTTTGCAACATCTTAATGCGGCAGTTCTGCTTTATTTCATTAATTAATGTCAACCTCTTGTTCTGTTTACTTTCGCCCCGCAGCAACCTTACTACGGACGATGTGGAACTCTCGGCCATTTTAACATCAAAGACGGTAAGTCTCTCGCATCCTTTTGGGGTATGGGTTTCTGCCGGGAATTTGGTTAGCGTGTTCGTGAAATTGATAACTTGTTCCCAAACACAGTCCTGCTGGAAGTTTAGCAAGTGTCTTGCGACAACAAAGGCTTTTTCTTTTTTGTTAAGTCGGAACAAGAATTTTCTTATTTTCATGGTGCAATTTTCCTTGAAAAAACCATCGTTTTTATCCTCGTCGATTGTGCATCACATGTACCCTCAAGACATGTGTTCAAGTTTCGACGACAGTGATTGTCCTTTCGTTAGAGACAACAAAAAAAAAAACGTCTGAAAAACACGAATAAACGGCGGCGACATACGTGTAAGTGCGCTCGTGTTGCACATGCCATGTGGACCGCAACCACACTTGCCCGACCCCGAACATCCCTCCCTCCATACAACAGCGGAGGAAGAGGACGCAAAGCGAAACCAAAGTCAACAACAGTGACTTTGATGATGGTGTTTTAGACCGCACTGTTCGGTGCGCACGGGTTTTGAGTGACGAGGATTTAGGTGAGGACATCGGATAATGGATTTCCCTCGTCCCGGATGGATGAAGGACGTTGTTCATTATTAATGGTCGCGTGCAGCAGCAGCAGCGCGCACAAATGTACTGGAAAACCGTTCCCTCCTTCCATTACCGGCTTGTTTTGCGTTATTGAACGGGTTGAAACAAAGGCAGAGGATGCATTTAAGGACGGCTGATGGGGCAGATGCACTCTTGGGTTGAACGTGTTGGAGATGCAGATCGCTGCTCTCGTCCTCCACGCGACATGGTTCATATACGATGAGAATTAGATGGTAGAATGTTACAGCCCTGTTTTTAAGAAGTTGATTTTTCAAAATTCACTTCAAATTCACATCTTTTAGCAAAAATAAACGTTTAAAAAAGAATTTCATATTATTTATCAGCTAGAAAAGCAAGAAAAATATTCGATAAATCACTAAGGTCATCAGATGTGATATTTTGGAAGACATTTAAAATCTATTTAACTTCAATTGTACTCCAACAAAATGGTTTACTCTATTTTTATTTGGAAATAAAACAATCTAGCTCCTTAACATTAACATTAAACATTAAAACATTAAAATGAAAGATTTGGAATCCTTAAAGCGGATAACATATAGCAACGTGCGTCAAAACAGTATCGTTTTCCACACAAAGCACTCCAATAATCGTGGGCGGATGGAAGCATTCCGTGCAGCAAGGATAACACTCTGCCCACATCCCGTTCACGTTGTTCGCGTTGGTTCTTCATCCGACGGTGATGATGGTAAGCAGATGGTACGGCAGGGAGTTCTAAGCATGTCTCTTGTACGGTAAGACGCACAACGCAGCATCAGCAGCTTCTTCCTCTCTGGTATCTCCACTGTCCTCTCTCTCCATCTCTCTGCCACATTGCCAATCGGTTCGGGGCTTCGGGTTCGGTTCTGTGGCTGGCGTGGCTTAGAACAAAAAGCGGTTCCCCGAAGCAAGACGAATCATCTGTTGTGTTTGTCCGTCGTCGAGAATCCTCGACTCCCCGGCCATTCCTTCAACTCTTCGGAGTTTCTCTTTTGCTGGGCTCTGGTTTTTGGTAGTGGTGGTGGTGGTGGTGGTGGTAGTGTGCCAACCTCTGTGTGTTTGTGAGCAGCGTGGTTGTGGGTGCGTTCGATCCGGGGCCATCATCATCATATGCACCAGCATCGGACCATCATGCTCTATGCTGCTGGTGGGCTTCAGTTCTGTCGTTCTGCCATCCACCAGAGACGAGTGTATTGAACTGCTGCTGCTCCTCGTGCCAGGGTTGAGAGGGATATCGTGGGCTGCGTTCGGCACAAGTCGCTACCGAGGTCTTCGTCATTTCGGATACGCTTTCGCGCGCTCGCGCATCTCCGACCTGCTGCTGCTGGTGCTGCTGCTGGTGCTGCTGCTGGTGCTGTCGGATGTAGTCGGTCCCGGGTTCACTACGGTTTGTTGCCCGGGTGCTTTCGCTCGCACTGGATCCGGTTCCGGTGTGTGGTGTGCATCATCGCTTCTCGTCGCTGGTCGAGCGGCGATAACAACGGCCACGGTGCGCTTCTCGCCGCGGACACACGTGTTGTGCCTTGTGCCTTGCGTTTCTCTTACTCTTGCTGCGTGGTGTTGTGATACTGTGTGTGTGTCTCTCTCTCTCTCTCGTGACAAACCATATCCATAAATTGTGATAAAGAAATCGTCTACGGATCCGCAACCGGAACTCGGTAAGCCGCCGCCGCCCAAAGCATAATCCACCAGAGTGCATCCTCCTTTGCTCTTTGGGGGAGATTCGGAACATCCGACTCGCCCCAGTGGACATTCCTATGCTCTGTGGTTATGCAGATGGTGTTATTCAATCGGTTTTTCGAATGCACGCACGTACACCTCGCAAACAAAGTGTCAGAACCACGAATCGTCGGCTTTCAGTGTCTCTGTGTTCGTGCGTGTCCGGTGTGGTTTCGGGAGTGGTTCTCGGATGCTGTACGACGTACCACAGGCGATCGATAAGTCCGTGAAACCAACCTAACTCCCCATGCAAGCAGTGCTAATTAACGGTGAGTTTTAATCATTCCACTATCATCGAACAAACAAAGAGAGCTGCTGATGCTGCGCGTCTACGATGCTGTGGGCTCTTCTTTTCACCACTTCTTTGTCTGCCGAGAAGTGGGTGTTGGGCGATGCTTGCATAGCCCCCCGGACGGGGGCTTCCTCTCCCATTCTGGGCCTGTCCGAGAATAGCTTTGGCGTAATTCATGATCTCGTTTGATTACCATACGGATCGGTGACCGGCGATGGGACTGGCAAACGGAACGGAACGAGAAAGGCAGAGATGGAAAGCATAAGGTGGTGTGCAGCTCTCTGAGGCTACAATCACTCAATCATCATTTTCCTTTTGAACGAGCGCGCTTGCTCTCCACCGCTGCTGCTAGAGCATTGAATCAAAAGCAACATAAGCGTGCAACGGTGTTTCGCTAACCATCCCAAGCACGCCTCAAGCGTACAGCTCTCGATCCTGGCGAACGAAGGTGAATGAAGACGCAGGAAAAGAGTGCGTCCGAGAACAACACCACGATCCACCATCTGTTTTGGGTATTCTGCTTGTCTGGCAGCTGAGCGGTATCGGTCACGACACTTGTAGCGTGATCCTCGCGCGAACAGCTGCCCTCTGTCTCGGCGGAGGTTCGCTCGCTATTTGAGGATCACGTGAGAAGCGAGAACGGCAAGAAGTGGGTGCGCAGATGCATCCCGTCCCCGGTCTCCGAGAATGGCAGGTTGACTGGCTACCGGACCGAACTCTATTTCAAATCGGCGATCGTATTACCATTTTTCGTCCTTTTTGCTTAATCCGCGTTCTCTATTTCATGGCAGCTGGTCTCAAGCTGATCGAAGAAGATTGGAAGCGTGGCAGCGTGGCAGCGTGGCACCGTGGCTGACCTCGTCTAGAGGCATGCCCAGAGTCTGCCGGCAGGGACTGATACAGAAATGCGTTGCGTTCGCGTGCCGTATCCGCACCATGACGTAAGGGCCATAGGAGTTCCGCTGTTCCGCTGTTCCGTTAATGACCTTATCGGCATAATGCCTTTCCGGGCGAGGAAAGCGAGGAAAACAAGCACCAGGATGAGAAAACTCATTATGCAACGCGCTGGTGGTGCCATTTGTAAACATCTTCTGTCTCTCGCTTTTCTCTTTTTTTGTTTGTTTGCTCTGCTATCGCAATCATTGCATTACATCAAACACGCACAACTCCGAAAGCTCCAAAATCTGTGGCCTGGCCTTTCGATTCGGTAGCTCTCGTTTCGAGCCCATAGCAGCAACTCTGTGTTTAACGACGCGCTGGAAGCCATTCATCTCCACGATGATGTCCTCCGTTATGCTTTAAAGCAACAGCTTGGTGGGTTTTTTTGTTTTTTTTTCTGCTAAATACTGTGTTTTGTCGAAATATTTTTCCGCCCATTAAGCACCGGGAAGGCGCGACGTCGCTGATGGCGCCGTGATGAAGGCCACGCAAAAAGGAAGTGATGCTCGAGTTGTAATGCACACAACACACGCTCTCTTTCTCTCTCTGTGGTCCCTTGGTTGTAACTGTTTCGATGCAACGGTTCGATTCGCTTTTAATTGCTCAAACATTTAGTCGTTTGGTGATGCTTTTAACCTTTTATGTTGTATTTTGGAAGCACAAGCTCGATAGGGGGCAACATCATGGAACACGCAAGGCGCCGGCGCAAGGAAAGGAGAGAGGGACAGCTGCAGCAGCAGCGGGTGTCGGGTGTTCAAACGCTCGCTAAGCGATTGAGTTACCAAATTTCCTACCAGAATTGTGATGCCCAGATTGCGATGGATGGACGCTCGAAGCTCAAAAATCAGAAGCTTGCTCAAGTTCTCCTTCCACAGTTTCTCCTATTCCTCCTTTTCGGAGTCTGTTTTTTGGGGGGCTCTAAAGCAGCTAATCAATCGCACGAATGGCGTTAGTAAAATGTCATCCAATCCATGGCGCCCGGAGGGAGAAAAAATCGGTTTCAAAATTGAATTTGTGCTAACGAACCATCGAACCAACGACCATATCTCTCGGGCCGGGCCGTCCGGTCCCACCAGCTGCCACCAAGGACCGACCCGTATCGGTGTCTCCGTCAAGCTTGAGAGTTTACTGCTTTTGCCGGTGCGCCAGCGTTGTTTATACACCCCCTCTCGTCCGGAAATGGATCATTTAATTGACTTTAATTTGATTTGTGCAGCATCGGTCACCGGACACCGCGCGGTGGAGAGAGAGGATGGATGACCATCGTCCTAAGGCCAGAAGTCGGACTGAACAACTTTGTAGCGAACGGTTTTGCACGCATCTTTCAAAGCCATTAAAGCTCACGATGATACCCGCCAGTTTTAAATTGTTTTTACGATCAGACAGACTGTCACGGTGGCCGGAACAGCCGGTTGAATCCGGTGGAAACTTCCATAAAACCGCTATCATGCCCATCTGAACAATCGCTGGCCAATTGTCTGCTTGACTATAACATTGTTTTACACGCCCCATTAGACGGGCCAATGTTTGACACATACGGCGCGTGAGCGTCGCTGATTTCGATTGATATTGACTGGTAGACGCGGCGAGAACAAATCAACTGGCCGGCCACTCCAGAAACCCACAACCCACGCCACCTAGAGCATAGCGAGAGAAAGAAAACAATGAAATTCACATGAGACGTGAGTCCAAATAATCACAAGTAAATCTCAATCACCCAATCATCACCATCATCATCATCGTCATCATCATTGGTAGTATTGCCATCATCGCGCACGTCAATCTGTTGCCGCTATCTACCGCTGGCTGGTTAGCCATGTCCAGGGGCAACTCAAGATAAAGTCACTCGCTGGGATGGTGAAGCGTGGGGGAGGAAGGAGGAGCGCAAGTGCTGCCCAAATATTTACCCATCGAATCTGTTGAACTCGACCGAGGCCACGCGCGGCACGCACGATTGGCGTGATTAGAGAACGGGAAGCTGGCGCCTGCTGGTCCTCTGGACAGCAGCTCACTGAACTTTCTGCGCTACGCGAACTATGCTTATCATCGAAGTGAGACCACCCGAAAAACGGCCGTGTGACAACAACAAACCGATACATCCTGTGAGTCATACGCATCAGCTGCATTGGATTGGAGTGACACGGGAATCAACAACGTAAATTGCGACAATGAGAGAATGAAATCATGTCTTAACGGGATTGCAACACTTGTGAATGTTTTTTGTCACTCCGCGCGTGATACATCCGCTATGCTGTTGGTTCATTGATGCCGTGCCTCATAAGTAACGCGTGGCCGCCGTGGCCGCTGCGCCAGACATAATCGGCATTCTTCATCGTGCTTATCACCAAAGGCGGAAAATCACCAAAGGGAAAAAGGGGTGCGAGGAAGCGCATTATCAGCTCGACTTTCCGGAGGACAATTCCGAGGTAAAGACACGGCTAATGGCTTATGGGCGATAGGCGGCGATTAGGAATGGGAGGAGGCCGACCGTAGCCGATGACACGATGGTCAATCGATGAGTCGATCGGTGAGTCGAGCCCTGTTTGGCTGGCATAAAGACTGGTTGTGGTCGTGTTAAACAGGCCCTTTTTTAAGTTAAAAGATCTGTTTTCAAAGACTCTTAGTTATCATTGAGATCTTAGAAAGCTCCACTATGTTAATACTCAGATTCATCGCTTTTTTGTTTGCGAAAACCATTTATTCTCTTGCCACATAACAAGTACACCTCGCGATGGCTTACTCTATCGCTCCCAGTAGCGACTTATAAGCCTATCACAGTTATTGCAACACGCGAAGATGGTAGAAGACGTCATTAACACCGGGGTAAAAGGAGATAGCACGCGGTATCAGCGGGGGCAAACCTTCGCAGGCTAATCAGAGTCCACTCGAGAGAGCAAAAAGACATCCGCGAGTGTCTGACTCCCTTCCCTTCCCTTCGGGGGCTGATATCAATGGGTACGGCTTGCCGATAGCTCTTCCCGTGCCCCCTCGATCCTAAGAGAACGAGCGAGATGGACGTCGTAACCATGCGCGATCATAAAGTGGTCAATCGACTGTATTGCTCCATCCATTACTCTCCCCGATACTATCCCCGCGAGTCGCGTTTCATTCTGTACCGTGAGCACGTAAGTGACGGTTGGTGTTTCATCCATTTGCAGTTTACTGTTTAGTGTTTTGCTCCATCTCGCGTCGAACTGTCTGACTCTAACTCTGACCTTTTACCAAGTGCAAGAGTTCTGCAACCAAGTGCAACAGAAACTAGAGGAAGGCAAGACATCATCTGGCACCATCGAATGGCCTTCGGTGGGTCTGGCCAGTGGTCGAGTGGATTTTTATTGAGCTTAAAGAAGAGGACAGGCGTGGCGGAGTGATGCCCACCCAGTGTGTTTATGCGTGTGTTTGTTGACCGTCGGACCGGCTTTTTGCTAAATTGAGGTCAAGTCCAGACTCCCCGCGGGCGGAATGCCACCGTGACGGGCCACCCGTTACCCGTTGTCTCGATGCCCCGGTGGGGCGGCCAGTCAAGTGCATCGTCCGCGTAAACAAAACATAAAGCGTGAGAAAGAAAGACTGTGATGTGGATGTGGCGCCCGAGGGGGGGAATCAAAACACACCGTGTTGTCGGTCTGGTGACCGAAAGTGAACCGAAATGAACCGAGACACACTCCAAAGGGGTGGCGAGACACGTTATACGCTGGGTCAGTGTTTCCTGCCTTCTTCCTGTCTTCGCAGGTGGTAGTGTGGCGTGTGGCAGGGCGCTTGATTTACCGGAAGTGGCAAATTGTGAATTTTTTGGGTCGAGAAAATGTGTACGGCGAAATGAATGCGGCTTTCAGAAATGGAAATGCTCGATCGATCACGATGTCACGTTGGATGGAAAGTGTATTCTATTTTTCAGGTGTAAACGCTGCAGCTAAAGTAAGCTTCACAAAACAAACGAAAAAGACAAAATGAACGGACGTTATCTAGTGAATATTATCATTAGTGTCTATCAACAATGCTTCATAGATGTGAATTTAGGATTTTTAAAACCTATAACCAAAGGATCCCAACGGATCGATTACTTTCAAACATCCCAAATCAGTTCATTGACCTCTGTCGCTTATCTTCTCCCATAATGTTTCCCTTCTTTTCTATATTTATCACGATGGCCAGTTGCGTTTGCACATAATACAATCGAAATCGAGAAAAGAAGCTTTTCGCTATCGCTTCGCGCGGTCCCAAAACACCTCTATCGTCTATTATCGATTAAATAATAGCTCACCAGGCCAGGCAGTGCCCAATCCAATGGCTCATTAAAAATCACGTGCCAACAATCTGATGACCGCGCTCAGGGGGCGGGCTCCCTTTCTGCAATGATCGATCTGAGTTGCATTACCCCTGATTCTGCTGCTGATCGATCGGCCAAGTGGTTCCCCTGGTTGACACTTGTCGCGTGATACACGTATGGTCAGTGAGTGAAGAAAGGCCCCAGAAGAATCCACACTGTATGTTTATGTATGTGTATGGACATCGTTAAGGGAAGGAAGCCTGATCTCTATCTCAAACCGTAGTCGTCACCGGACCATAATGTGACCAATCGAGCGACCTACCAACGATAACGATCAACCTTTATTTATAGAGGGCCGAGGTGGGGAGTTTCGGTTGCGACAGTCATGCTCGCAAAGGCGACTGGATGTAATTTATGACCAGCTGGACATGCAAGTATCAGCTTTCCAGGAGCAAACCGGCGCGCACGGACTATCAGACGTCCTTCCTTCCTTCCTTCCCAGAGGGCGGCGCCTTGCTCTGTCCGGCTAGGGTGTTTGTTGGGGCTGTAAACCAATAATCTCTTCTCACCGATCTCGTTCGATGATTTGCAAAATCGAAGAGAAATATGTTCGCTACGGCGCTATACCCAATTACGCGTTGCAGAGATAGAGAGTATCAGTATCACGAGGAATTCACGGGAATTCTAATCCAATCCGGAATTCGCCCCCGCCGATAGTAATAAAATTTACGGGACATGCAATTCAATTACCGTGATAGAGAGCGAGGTTGACAAACCGATTCCCAAGAATGTCAATAAAGGAGCGCCAAAGATGTATGACCTGTTTCGGAGGACAAATTGATGTTACCACTTCTCAAGAAGCCGCGCGCAAGGACGTTAGCACACTAACTAGCGCACTGCAAGCAGGAAAAAGTGTACTCCGATGGGCGTGTTGCCACCATTTTATCATCTTGCTGTTTGTCGATTTGGCCCTTTTTTTTTGCCGGTGACCAATGTTGATAATTAATCCAACAATCAATCAAAATTTTGAAAGTCCCATTCGTCCCATTTCGCTTCCATTAGGGAGGGAGAGAGAGAGGGTGAAACTGATAAGAAAGACAACCGCCCAGCGGCCAATGAGCGAACGCTCCTGGTAACTTCCCCGGAAACCACCAGGTGAAGCAGCTCGAACAGGCGAGATGCAAAATGTCAATCAATGGCGCTGACTCCCCTTTTCGCACAGCTCCGGCAATTCGCGCATTCCACATCCAATCAGTACTGCGCCGAGTGTCTTCGTGCACGGACGGAATATTACTTGGCAGGCGTCAGATGACAGAATCGTGATCGAGTGTCTCCATCTTCGGAAAGCCTGGGAATTGATTACAATTTAACGAGTGTTTGATTAAAGTTGATTTAAACCCAACGATTTATCCCGTTTAGTGTCCTGTTGAGTATTACGTTGAAGTTGAAGTGGTGAATATCCTGTACAACCGTGCACACGATTCAGAGTTTTGATGCTTCAAAAAACCCCCAGTGCGTGTGGCAAATAGTGGTCAGCGGAAACAAATTAGAAGCATATTTTTGCTTTGATTCATTCGTAAATGGAAACAGCGTTACGACGGCTACAGCAGCAGCATCGTAAACAAAAGGAAAGGTGTCGGACGAAGAAAATGTTACTTAAAAATCGGCAATCCTACAGTATTGGCCGGATGGCTGGCCATCATCCGGCCCACAGTGGTTGTGCTAGCGTCAGTGGTCAGCAGCAATCGCGACAACGGAAGGAAAAACTGCGCCTCGGATACGGTGTGCTCTTGGCGTACGGTACATACCTTGGGTATGACGGTGGCCGACTGCTCCCAGCAACCACCACCTTACATCCGCGGCCAAGGCAGCCGGTCAGAAAGACGATCCAGCGATCCCAGGAACGCTTCACCGTACTGTGGCCGCCTGCCGGTTTCGATGATGAGGATTTTCCGATGGTGGAAGATGGCGTTGACGGCGAAGGATTCGTTTGGGTACAAGACCAACAGATGGTATGTGTTACCGACGGCCCAAAGGCCAATGGCGACCAAGCGACATCATTCTTTGTGTTTCCATGCGCTTTTGCTCGGTGCTTGGGCTGCGGTTGACCTTCCGGTCCCGGTGTCCGATTCATCTTTCATCGTCCCATGAACTTTTGTTCTCATCATTCATATGCGCCCGTGTTCCCTTTCCTTTTTGCCTTGTGATCGTCTAAAAAACTTATCATTTATGGAGAGCTGCCGCAAGAGCACAAGGTGAATCGTCCATCATGGACCGCGTGACATGCTTAATCCCCCCGTTGGTGATCGATAGAATGTCTCGGTGAGGGAAAAGAAGGAGAGCGGGAATGTTGGGGGCTCGCCATCGTTATCTTGGTTACAGTGGGAATTTCCATGCCATTTTGTGAATCGTGCGTTTAGATTATAATTTACTTTTCTGAGAAAACTTCAGAATAAAAAGCATTCGATGCATATTGGATGCCTTCATCGGTATTACTATTTATAAAAAGTTAGTGAGTTGTTTACGCAAACAAAAATAGGTCAATACTTGTTCTCCATCTGTCGCTTTTGTCAAACTTCTAGGTCATGCTCATGCTTCATACTTCATTCGTTGAATAAAGTAGGTTTGAAATATTACTTCACGTCACGAAACGAAAGGAGATTCGCGTTCCACAGCAGTTACAGTTGGGTACATAGAAACATTTCCACTTTATGAGAATTAGCCGTCACTTCAAAGGCTTTCGATCGGAAACAACTTCCGCACTAGCATTACGCCTCTATGGCCGTCTGCTGTTATGCTACGGTTGGCAACCTTTTTCTTAATGATATGTACTACCGCGAGAGTGGAAGCTTATCGTATCGCACGATATTCTATTTTACGGCTAACCCTCATTCCTCACTTTGAGTAATCGTTCCGGTATGTTAAAGTTAATAAACTGGCCAACGAATCGAGGGATCGTGTTGCTGATAAGTCGACCCCTGTGAAACACTATCACAAGCGGAGAAGTGGTGGGAAATGTGTTTAATTATTTCCACCCACTCACTAAAGTCCTCTACTTAACACACGGTCCTCCTTCAACGTGCGTTGCCATGACTGAAGTTAATCCACTCAACCATCCCCTGTAGCACCGCGCCCGTTGTTACGCCAAGCGAACGGACGGGACCTAGACCTTTGATTGGTAGTAACATAACAGCGTTATCCGGGAGGCCGTTTGATCGCCACACAGGTATCATGAACCATCCAACCAGGGATTCAGGGGAGGTTTCTTTTGGTATCGACAACGTAATAGAGACAGGCAGGCCGGAGCGCTCGATTGCTGCCCTGTTAGGCGATGAAATCATCGTTTCGTTTTGTCTTCTTTCACCCTTTATCAAAACCACCTTGTGCTACAAACCAGCGTAAAAAGGGACACGTCGCCCGTTGTGTCCTGTGACAATTGATGATAAGTAAGCAACCTGCCCTCTCCCCTCGGAGCAGAGGGAGGCGAGGATGAAAAGGAGGAGGAAGAGGGAGTCTTGTCATGTTGTAGCCCATAAATTTAACAACCAAGAGATACTACTGTTTGTGTGGGCGCACGATAAGATGCTGTACGATAAGCGATACTACGCATCCTACCATTGAGAACATCGATGATCACTATCAACAGCAGCGGAGCGGACCAAAAGGGGATTTTGTGTTGAGAATTCACTTTCACCATTCCCATGATGGGGCTCGGTTTTTTTTTTTGGGGATAAGAGAGCATGGCGCCTCCTTTAATGTGTTCCCTGTACTAGCAGACGATTGTAACGATCAAAAGCGAACAATGGCCACATGAGGGAGACGCGCAATCCATCACAATGCGAGTTTGAAACGTCAAGGCTAGCGGGCGAGCAAATCTCAAAAGCACAACTCACGTGATTGGTGATAAACTAAAAGTTCAAAAATGGATTGTCCAAAAATAGCTCTGAGGCAGGTGCCACGGGATCGCTTATCATCTCATGTGGGCTTTTGAACAATGTGACAAGCCAGGCTCCCAAGAAAGACGCCCACTGGACCCCAGGTCCCGGATGTTGCCTGTTGCTGGCTCACTCGGCTACGGATTGATCTGCCATCGATTCCGTCAATCATGGCACCGGTTGACACTATTTTTTCCTGGAAGAAGCTTAAAATAAACAAAATGACGGTGAGTTCCATCGTAGCTGGAATGTCCTGTCGAGAAGATAAGTCAGAGGCATAGTCAATGGTTGAACGGGTTGTTTGTCGAGTTTGGTTTCTTGCACTTCGCGCTAATCACGATTCGTCGCTACCTATAAGAGGGAGGGCAATTATCTGAAGAAGGAAGTGTGCCCGTTATATCTGAGATTCCAGATATTTCACGCCACTGAGTAAGAGTTCTCGCGCTTTAACCTTATCAATCGTCGCTACCATGAAATCGGCCGGGGAGTCGGAAGTTGTAAAATGATGGCAGCACTTTTTTACGCA